>NC_056744.1:682140565-682263065 GCF_019279795.1 Protopterus annectens | reverse complement strand
TGTATCCAATGGCTTTGTTCTGCCCTGCAACAAAATAAACAGCCTCTGCAAGGCTCGGAACCAGGCCCCTGCACACACAGCTAATGTGATTTACCAATACTGCATGGCAGATATACAGACAATGGACAGTACCATAAACATATCATACAGCGCAGTCATTCAACAGTATAGCAATGTATCCCATCATGTAGATGTATATGTGAGTGTTCATGTCCAGCATATAGGTACATACATATATAGAGATATATCCGGAACATACCATGTGGCAACAAAGCATTACAAATGAATGAAAAGGGAAACACCAGCGATGTCTGTATTATGTAGTGGTGTTGTCCTATGTAATATCAAGACTCCCTCAGACAGACATGTGTCATTCATACACGTAAACAGTTGTACATTGGCCATATACATCACTCTGTGCATGTAATGTACATTAACACAACAATACCTGTCCAATCATTATGTGAGAACAGTATTCTTGCAAGGTGCTGTGTGCAACATTATCATCATGATAAAGGTAAATGGTGTAACCACAGAGGGACCGGTAGTGTTGTGTGTACAATGAGGTCATCCTCATCATGTGTACCTGGAATATTTAGGAATGATGTGCATACCAGGATCGTGCGCCTGAGGGACAGGGGTGAGGATAACAGGAGTATGTTGTGATGCATATTACAAGGGTTACATGTGTCCTGTGGGCACATGTGTGAAATGGACAGCTATGTATAGGGCAGATGTTGTCCTAGGAACCGATTGACCTTATGTTTCTGTAGGGTGAGAGTGGGATGTGGGGGAAGGAGAGTAGGTATGCACATGGAGGACAGGTTGGGTAGGATCACAGACAAGACAGCATACAGGGTCAGTATATGACACATGTGGGGGGATACACCTCAGTCAGGGATGGGTGTTTGGCATTCACAAGCCCATGGGAACAGTGGGACAGAGGTCCCCAGCCATGAGCAGCCGCCACTGCACCAAAACAGCTGCAAAGGAGGCAGTGCTGGGGGCTGTCCAGGAGGAGCAGCCTCACCCTGTAAATGTGACACTCCACCCTTGAGCTTGCATATCTGGCTTCAGAACCCCTTAGTGAGCCCCCAACACACCACGTCCAGGACTGCACAATAGCAAACATGTTCCTGTCTGGCCCTGCTCCCAGGGGGGGACATGCCCCATCCTCAGTGGTGGTACCACCAGAAGGTGGTGCAGAGCCAACAGAGGTTGAGCTCCAAGGCTGGGCCCCAGATATGCTGGTGTCCAGTGCCATGGTCAGCTGAAGTGGGACAGGAGGTTCTGCCGGGACCTCCAAACCCATACAGCCTATGGCAGTTTAAACTCAGATATGGCTTAGTGATAGACAACAGTATTCAGGATTACCTACAACAGTATGCATAGATATCACCATCAACCCAACACAACAGATGGTATACATTTGCAGAGGGAGCACAACACATGCATATATACTGCATGACATCTGCACAATGTGTAGTAGACGTGTGACTGCAGCTATGAACAGTTGGCCATTATTGGCTTGTCACTGGGAACCCCAGACAGTGTCTGTCATACCACTGGTTCAAGTGACATATTTCCAGTCAGGGATGCTATGGCAGTAACACATCCCTATCACCATGTACTGTCTGCAATCCTCACACTATGTCCCTGCTGTGCACAGACGTGTGTTCAGTGTGTAACACAGGAAACAAATGGTTCCACACACTGACCATTTCACAGATGGCCCTACAGATGGGGGTCCCTCATGAACAGGTTACTGTCATGTCTGTTTTAAAACATGCACAATAGTGTTTGCCACACACAACATGTTAAACAGGCAGTAGTCTCAATGCATTATAGCTACACTTCCAAGCTGTAGTCATGTTGTTCACATCACCCTCCTGTCTTTAGGCTATTTCCCACTGTGTATGATGTTTGAGGAACATCCAGATATCATCGGTGATGCTGTTTCAGAACACCACATCCAGGTACCACTCACAGCGACTGTCACGCCCAGACACCAACATGATGTTCCTAGATAGTGTACTGTGTTTATCATGCAAATGGCTATGGGAACACCGTCACAGCTGTTCCACATGCAATCAGCTACAGAAGGACTGCAATAGGTGCAGAGGTCATCACCTGATCCTGTCCATCACTTATAATACACATGCTGCTGCTGAGCAGGTGTACACCTCCACATCCACCAGAGTGTGTGGGAGGGACAGACAAAGTACACCAGAGAAGGGCTTGGAAACTAAACCCTAAACATTGTCTGCCACATGCCTAACAGTACAGGGGACAAACCCCTGACTGACTAGGCATTACTATTACATGTACATGAAGTTACTACATGTGCCACAAAGCCGAAATGTTGCTGTGCTGTATGAACATATATGTGTGCAGGTGAGAGACATCTGCAACAGAGATATAGTAGACGTACATTAGGTGTAGCACACATGGCTGTCCACATGAACGGATGCCATTGTCATCACAACCACACTCTCTCATGGACTTGCATTGACACTCTTTGCCAGGGCCACAAATATACACCCTAACTACTTAGTTAGCAGTAATGCACAGGACTACATGCACCACAGGGGATATCTGAAAGTTATATGAGCTATGGCATGTGAAAGTGTTTGACATCTGTTGGTATGCCAACGAGGGTTATACTGGGAGTGATTGTGGTTGGGAGCATCATAACCCCCACACAGACACAAGGTGCCATTACTGACATGGATGTATGTATTGCTTCATGGGTGTGTAGTGGTTGGCTGTGCAAGATGGCTGTACAAGGCTGGGTGAGGGGTAATCCTTGGCATCATGCCACCCGGCAATGGTGTGCAGTGCGGTACAGGGGTGTAGTGTCTGCAATGTCCCACACAGATGGGTACTGCATGATCTGCCCTGACATCCTGGTTACCAATGTGTATGGCCATAGCTTTGCAATGCATGCCATGTCTGTATTTGATAGTCCTTCACATGGACATTGCCTGGGATGTGCATGTCCCACAATACTGTACAGTGACATGCACAGGTGCACCTGGTTTGGCAGGCACATGTTGTGTACACAGACTGTTATCCTACAATATGCCAATACTGGCTTGGTGTGGCGAAACCTGCTTATAGTCAGCAGGTCGACCATGCACCTGCATTGATAGCATGATACAGGTATTCCCTGTTGTCAGTGGCATTGGTCCATACAGGGCATGTGTACGGCATTGTATGGCCTCTATGGATCACATTTGATGTCACCACATATGTTACAGGCATCTAGTGGGGAACATAGTGAAGGCACATTGTCTGCAATTATGTGCCTATTGTACCACTGTACAAGGTGCCATGTGCTCTTCAGCACAATGCATTCACACCATGCCTACTATCTGTCATCAATGTGCATGGTACTAGCAACAAAGCAGTATATCCTAGGCAAGTGTGTTTGTATATGGCACATGGGTGCAGGACATATACCGGGTACTAGTAGGGTTGCATAGTTTGTTCACCAGGCCGTTTGCCAGATGTAGGGGTATGGCTTGCCAACACAGTCCCATGGATGACTGACATCTGTACTCCTCGTGAGGTGGCCAATGTGTCATAAGACGGACACCATATAGGAAAACTACAAAATCCAATCCCCAACATGTCCAGTGGTTAGACACTCACAGCCACCTCTACACAGGCTCTGACAGCCAAACACACACACTTGCCATGTCCTGTATTTGAAACCCTGCCTACCATATCACACTGCAGCAATACACATTCAGGGCATGCACTATGGCAAATACTGGGTTACAGCACTCCTACAGGTGTATTCCTAGGTGGGTGACAACAGCAGGATTGACAAAGGTGGTCATGTGATTTGTACAGAGAGTGCATACTCTACAAAGCACTGTACTTGTCTCACGCAGGCAGACACACACACACACACACACACACACACACACACACACACACACACACACACACACACACACACACACACACAGTTGGCAAGTCTGGGATTAGAACACCAACCTAACTACTTTATCACACTACAGCATTACACAGTTACAGAATGCCCTACCGAGATTACTGTGTCACAGCACCCCCAGAGATGTATTTCCAGGTGGGTGACATCATCAGCCTTGCCAAAGTTGGGTATAGGAATTGTATGGAGTGTGAGCAGTCTAAAAGCATCATTCTGTCCTCAGGCAGATGGAGACACACACACAAAAACACACACACACAGTTGCCAAGTTTGGGATTAGAACACCGACCTAACTACTTTATCACACTACAGCATTACGCAGTTACAGACCATGCTACCGAGATTACTGGATCACCTCACTCCAGGAGGTGTATTTCTAGGTGGGTGACATCATCAGCCTTGTCAAAGTTGAGTATAGGAATTGTATGGAGTGTGAGCAGTCTAAAAGCATTATTTTGTCTTCAGGCAGATAAACACACACACACACACACACACACACACACACACACACACACACACACACACACACACACACACACACACACAGTTGGCAATTCTGGGATTAGAACACTGACCTAATTATTTTATCACACTACAACATTACACAGTTATAGAATGTGCTATCAAGATTACTGGGTCACAGCACTCCCAGAGGTGTATTTCTAGGTGGGTGACATCATCAGCCTTGCCAAAGTTGTGTATAGGAATTGTATGAGCAGTCTAAAAGCATTATTCTGTCCTCAGGCAGACAGAGACACACACACAGTTGGCAAGTCTGGGATTAGATCACAGACCTAAGTACTTTATCATACTACAGCATCACACAGTTACAGAATGCGCTACTGAGATTACTGGATCGTAAGGATTCCCAGAGGTGTATTTCTAGGTGGGTGACATCATCAGTCTTGCTAAAGTTGGGTATAGGAATTATATGTAGTGTGAGCAGTCTAAAAGCATTATTCTGTCCTCAGGCAGACAGAGACAGACACACATTTACACACTTACACACACACACACACACACACACACACACACACACACACACACACACACACACACACACACACACACCAGTGGTGGGATCAGAACACCTGCCTATCTACAGATCACTATTGCAATACTACATAGTTACAAGTCGCACCACAGAGACTACACATTTTAAGGCTGTCATTATGACCTTCTAGGAATGCGGACATCAACAGGGATGCTGGCAGTTAAGATGTACACACCTGTAAACCTGTGTGTTTAAAGTAGGAATCCATCCTGAACTGGAGTATGCCCATCTGTGGAATGGACGACTACTATCGCTATACAGGGTTACAATGGCCATGCCCATAAACATAGAGGCACATAACTGACACAAGGTGTCACTAGGCATGCTCACAAACTTAGTAGCACAGGGCTGTTCGGAATGCACTATGTGTCCATCTACACAAGGTTATACTGGGCATGCTCATACTCTTAGTAGAACAGGGCTGTTTGGGATGCACTCTGATTCTAAACACAGAAGGCCACAGTGGCCATGCTATTACAGTTAGATGTAAAGAACACATTGTAATGGACTCCAGTGTTAGTAGTTGTCATTGTTAGCAGGAATGCTGCACTACATATATCTGACACCTGTCTTCTACACAATGTCTGCTGCTGTCCGTCACCTTAGATGTACCATTCTATACCAAGCACAATACTACCACTCACAGTGATGTCTTGCTAGGAGTGGCAACTGCTTGACCAACACAATGAGCCAATGTCCTGCTGTAATTACGAGGTTGTATCATGTTTGTCATTCTGGGATGACATGACTGAAAGTAGACAGGCCTTTGTCACATATCACATGCAACCATGATTCAAGGGAGTGGGGATAATACCTAGGTCACATTCGCCCATATAGTGCCATTCCAAGTCAAATTTCCTAAACACAGGATAACACCCTGACACCTATATGACAACTGCATTGTATGCTTATGCTAACCAGTGCTAGATGTGTAGCATTTGCAATCACAGCTGCTCACTGTAGTTCCAACAATAGGGAATACTGACATCTGTGCAGTTAGGAACACCTGGCTGAAGGCTCTGTAGTGCACAGTAGCACTACCACCATATACCTCAGAACCAGACATGTGGGCCATAACACAGGTAAAAACTGCTCCAGGTGGTGGTGTCACCACATACATAAAGGCCACTCACATGTACTGACCAGTACTCCCACAAAAGGCATCACAGATGAGTCAGATGCAGGTCACAGTGTCAAAAGCTGCATTCTAGGATGTAACCGTCAGACACCACCATGCCCTCGGACCACCGACACACATCCATATATGTGGTAGGACATATAATAGTACAACACCATGTGACCTTTGACCAGTGGACTGTACCTAGCTCTACATAAACTGTGCAGAGTACCCATGTACTGACTCAGTTGCATCATATGTTATGCAATGCAATCATACCACTGTTTGTATCCAGGTCAGCTGTACACATATCAGGGGCCATTGGCTATTTACAGTATCAACAGATGACTGTTGCTTTACACCAGTAAACACCCATATGTTTGGATATGACATACATGTACCTGCCCTGGATATGTACATGCCACACACATACAACATATATGTAAATAGCATAGCTGTTGTTGTCCTTTGTGCAGACAGGTGGCTATAGCCATTACACACATGCATATGGAAGGTAGGTCCATGGCTGCTGAATGCTAACAGTACACAAGGTGTGATATCAATGTTGACAGAGGTAACATTCCCTCTGTACTGATTACCCATGACACCTATCGTATCATACAACAGTCCATGTGTCATGTATGTCATTACACATGTCCACCAATTGCAATGCCTACAGACATGCCCAAATGACAGGAATATAGGACCTACACACATGTACATGTAGTGGTGTGCATTCAGATATCATGTGTGTGCAGTTGCTGATGTTTGCAGGTGACGTGTGTCTTAGTACATCATGCAGTTGCAATACAGCCTCAACATTGTCAACTGTATATGGTGACATGCTGAAAGTACAGTAAGATGTACTTCAGGTATGGACAGATGTGTGGACATAACTAAGTGGTGGAGCATGTTTGCAGATGGATGTTTGCTGAGGAAAGCTCACAGGTGTGTCACAAGCAGTCCTACAATAACCTGTGTAACCACTAAGCTATGGTCTTGTTAATTGAAGGGGAACACACACAACAGCGGTCAGGGTGACACCAAAGGTAAATCACTTGACACCTGTAACAGTTAAGACCTCCGGTGTGCATATATCAGCACAGTTTCCAAAGAAAGAATCAATACAGTTTGTAACGCATGCAATACTGCTATAAGTCTGTCATACATATCATGAGATAGGCAGGTGTTTTGATTCACAGTACTGGCATGTGTGGTTGCGTGTGTGTCCATATATGTCATGTATGGTGGGGAATACAACTCAATTGTTACTCACGCTCCTGTACACTGTTGTAGACTTCTGTATAGACTGCAATGTAGAAAGCAGGACATAGGCAGGGGTGTGTATCTCACACATGTGAGGTATCTGTATGTGCATGACATAGGTTTATTCAATAGTGAATGCCACAGTGTGTGTGTGTGTGTGTGTGTGTGTGTGTGTGTGTGTGTGTGTGTGTGTGTGTGTGTGTGTGTGAGTTACTGTGTCGGTGAATCCGTGAGTGTGTGGGTGTGTTACTATGTCTCTGAATACATGTTTGTGAATACCTGAGTGTGTGGGTGTAGTTCTGTGTTCACATCCTGTCATGGGAACGTGTATTACTGCTTCCCAATGAGTCATCATGCTTTCCACTGGCCTCTACACTTGTCATCAGCTAGAACATCTCTCTTACCTCCCCACTCCATGTAACTGTACCTGTGATGTCACCCAGTATGGATGTCACATCTCTAGCCACAGTAGCTTAATACACAGCTATCATGCACTTGGACCAGTAGATCTGTAGACGTGTTTGGAACGTGGGACTTTCTAACTGTGATGTGGAAGCTACAAAGTGCATGCTGGTATTTTCATACATACCTGTGAGTAGTCCACATTTACATATGGGACACTAACTGCAAACACTGACATCCACCGGCACATGCAATTAGACCTGAAGGAGGAAAGCAGACCATCATGACCAACATGCAGTTACTGTTGTTACACAAGACACATACTGTTAACAGTACAAAATACATTCTAAACCTCTATTACATGGTATGTATGCTGCCTGTCAACAGTACACAATTGTAATCTACACTTATCTTCCTAGCCTGTTCACCCTGTGCATCAGACCATATGAGCATGTCCCTGCACCGATGGTGTGGATGAGAGGGATGCAGGACAGGCATCATCATATGCACAGGGTGATAATGTTTGCCAGAGGCCTAGGCTGCACCTGGGTTAGGGCCTTTGATCTAATTGGGCGTGTGTGGATGTTATGCATGTGTGTGTTGCAGTGCCCTGCATATGTTTCTGGTGTGTGTATGTATGTATGCACACAGTTCTGGCATGTGCCTGGCCTACACAGGAGTATTATTGACAGCTGTGGACTGTACAGGCCAGGTTTTACAGTTCAGTGTCTGGCCATGGCCACGTGACCTTTGCCTGCCAGGGGTTGCACGGGTACTACCAGGCAGAAGTGCAGATTGGGTACTGCCTGATGACACATCTCCACTGGAACCGTGTCCCTATTGGGACCATCCAGGGCCATATGCACATGGCCTGCTGTGTCCTGCTGTGGACAGCACAGCACCAGCTACACTGCCGCTTCTGCTACCGCCACTATGAGAGCGGGCATGTGAGATAGCTCGTTCACATAGACCTGAAACAGGGGATGTAGCTGGCCTACGTCCACATGCCTGACGCCTCACTCCTACCAGATGTTCCAGCACAGACAGCTCACTCTCGCAGATTGTCATGCCATGGTCAAGGACTCCAACCATTTCATCCAATCGTCTATCCAAAACTTCAGCAATCTGCTGTTGAGCATTTGCCATTGCCTGGATGTTGTTGTTTAAAGAATGAACAGCAGCCCTCTGAAGCCTCTGATCTTCTCTGTTGTGCCATTCAGCATGTGTCTGTGCCTCCATTACAGCCTGAAACATGCATTTGGTAACACCAGCTGCTGCGCTCTGTCTTGCAGGGGCATGTTGGCCAGAGGTCTTCCTATGAGCAGCACTGGCCACATGCCTATATGGGGCATCACTAGTCAGTTGGCTGACACCATGGTATGCAGGCACATCTTCCATAGCCTCCACACTTTCCTGTTCCAAGCTACCACATGCCAACTGTCTTTCCTCTATGGCAACTGGTTATGGGGTATTTGTTGGCAAGAGAACTGTGTGCAGGAATGAGGAGCATATAGGTGGAATGGCAACCAATGACACAGATTCAGCCCCTGACAACACTGCCTGTGCCTCAATCATACATTCATCATCACTGCTAGAGGCTGTGGGGACACTAACATCAGATGGAGCACAGGAGGGGAATGTACCTACATCACCTGTGAGGGGCAGACAAGAACTGTACATTACAATCTATACAATAGACACACACACACACACACACACACACACACACACACACACACACACACACACACACACACATGCTATGGCACCCAACATGCATGTGATATGACAGAAGGCATGCAACATTTATGTGATATGGCAGACGGCATGCAGCTCAGACAATAATAGGGATAGTTATCATACATCCCTTGGTTGCAAACAACAGCATGCATGTGTCATTGCAGAAGGCATGCAAATTGCATAATCATAATAGTAGTTAGCATACATTCCTGTGTTACACCATGTAGACCAGCACAGGTTAACAGTACACCTGCCTGATGTGTGGCAAATGACCTTGACAATCACATTTAGTATGACATGTGATCTGCTGATGTGTGCAATGGCATGCATACATGTTTACCACAATGGTGTCCTGTCAAATATACAGTGGTGTAATGGTGTCCCAATGCAGTGTTGTCTGTCTTCCCTACAGATGTACTGCACATTTAGCTGATGTGCATGGCCATTGCAGGGAATCATGAAGTGTCTCTATTGCTATACAGTGTGAGTTACTGACACAGTTCATAGCCATGACTGTGTTCAGATACAATACATATATACTGTGGAATGTGACCCACGTCACTGAGGTGTATACACACTAAACCATGATGTGGAATGTGTGACACAGGTCACTGAAGTGTATACAGACGATACCCCTGCACATCTGCAACCATATTGCTGCTTCCTGGCAACTATAGTCAGACATGGCAAACTCATCGGTACACCATGTCCAACATGACATCTGTGAGCCACACACACATGCATGAGGAGCAAGGATGACAGTGATATTCGACACCAGCAAGGGGAATGTACTGTATCTGTGGGCTGATGTGGTTTTCTGTGTATGTATGTGGATACTGTACAGGTGACTGCTGTCATGTCGTGACACACTCAAGATGTTCAACACATCTTATTTGGTGGATTGATGTCACACCTACACAAGATGTGCACAGGCCTGTAGGATGTCTAGTGTTCCACATCTGCAATATAACCATTACACAAAGGCCATAGTTGGACCATGTGGAGCCAATGTATGACAGGGTGTACACACAAGCACATCACATCTACTGTGTGTGTTGCTTCATGTCTCTGGCCATCCTCCATGACCATGTGTGAACATGAGTTGGCCAAATGGTTGTGATGGGCATCTATTTCACATGTCTGTGTTGTCCCATATGACATACACCCATAGATGTCATATGCTCCACTGACGACAGGGTTATGCAGACAAAGGGTTGTATGTTTGGTATGTGAGATATGTTTTTCAGGATAGTTAGGCAGTGTTGCAGCCAGCCCATTAGATGTCATGGACATGTCAGATAGCACATCACATTGTATGACATTCATAGCAGGGGTATAATCCACACTGGTGAATCCTGTGGGCTGGCCATACCCAGCTCACTGTGTAGTACTGATTGTATTCCCCACATGTGTAGTTCTGATCTGTACTACGTGTCCCTAGAGTGAACAACACCTCCACCATTGTATGCACAGCTGTCCACACATCTGGCAATGACAGTTTGTGAGGTTTCATGTCGGTTTCACATAGTTTGCAAGTATTGCACATGGGTAGCCATTGTGATGCATTGCAGGTCCGACCTGTATGTTGTGACAGGACCATATATTATGTATACATGTGGTAAATGGCCACATGGTAGATAGATCTGTGCATTAACATGCCTGATGAATAATAACAGTCTCACCTGCAATGGGCTGCTGTAACAGCGGAACACCAGAGGTACCTAAATAGGAGTGACACAGCAGTATGATCATTATCCATGCCTGTATGATAGTTACAGGGTGCAATGTGCATGTTAACACATACGCCAGTACAATAGACTATACTATGGAGTATGCACATGCGTGCATAAACAGAGTAGCATGCTATAGTATGCGGCATGTGTGTATACATGCCTTGCATATGATGTTACATTACATATTGTACAGTGACACATGTAACTATATGGAATATAGTTGTTATATGTGCAGTAGTGACTTACCAGGCAACTTCAGGCTTGGTGGTTGAGAGACACCCACCTCCATGATATCAGCTAAGGCTTGTGGATGTTGTTCTGCAGGTATCCCCAGGTAGGCCAGTGGCCACCCACATCATTAACCCTCCTGCAAAGTTCCTGCCACAGGGCATCCTGCTGCTGTGCATCCTGTGGCACATGGCTGAACAGTACATGATGATTATCACGCAGGTATGGGATGAGGGCCTCATCCTCCAACTGTACAACAGAAGGAAGAAACTGTTGCAAAAATCCCATGAGTGAGGAGCTCCCTGGTCAGCCTCAGTAAGAAGCTGAGATCCCTTATAAGATCCTCCAAAGCTAGCTATGAAAACAAAACCACCACTAATTCCAAGGACAACCACAAAGCATTCTATAGCTATGTCAAAAAATCTCAATGGCAACACCCAGCTCTGCTCCGAGTTACAGCACAAAGGCATGAATATTACAGAACCAATTGATATTGCCAGCATCTTGGCAGATAGGTTCAGTGCTAACTTTACCCCCCTCTCACTAACTAAATGGCCCATGTCTATACTGGAAGAATGCAGAGTCCCTGTAATCACAACTACGCAGGTAAAAGCTGCACTCTCTAAAGCCAAAAACACAGCATCCATGGGACCGGACAACATCCCAGGCTGCGTTTTACACAAACTTCAGAATGAACTGGCTCCCCACTTAAGCACCATGTTCAATAATAGCCTTGCATCAGGCTTTGTGCCCCCTGAATGGCATACAGCAACAGTTATCCCACTCTGCAAAGGTGGTGCGACAACAGACCATGGGAACTATTGCCCTATAAGCCTGACTAGCCTGGTCTGCAAGGCTATGGAGCACATCATCATGGATCTCATTCACAGAGACATTGGGTACCTCCAAACCTTTTACCTCACCCAGTTTGGCTTTGTTAAGGGCAGACCATGCCTCCTAAACCTGGTGGACTTCTTTGAGACAGTTTTCAAGGCATTAGATGAGGGTAAAGAGATCCACACAGCCTACCTTGATCTCTCAAAGGCTTTCAACACCATTCCCCATTCTGGTATTATTGACATACCCATCCACCTGAACATTAAACCCTATGTCATGAGATGGTTTGCAAAGTGGCTCACGGACAGAACCCACACAGTGAGAGTTGCATACCTTAGGTCCGACTGTAAACCAGTTACAAGTGGCGTCCTCCAGGGCTCAGTCCTAGGACCCCTCATGTTCTGTATATACTTCTCTGAGGTACAGGCAAGCACAAGAGGACTTTGGCTGAAAAGGTTTGCAGACGACTGCAAACTAGGGGCCATAATTGGTTCCCCAGCTGATACAGACACCCTCCAGAAGGGTCTCACTGAGATGGATACCTGGTGTCAATATCATGGCCTCAAGCTGAATGCCAAAAAGTGCATAGTCATCCCCTTTGGATAAAACTAATTACCCGCAGACTACCACATAGGTGGTAGTCCCCTACATACAGAAAAGGTAATAAGGGATCTGGGAACCCAAGTAGATAGCAATCTCTCCTTTGATAACCATATTGCCAAGGTGGTTAGAATATCCTTCTACATGGCCCCTCTAATCTCAAATGGGTTCCCATCCAGAACAAAGGAGGCCATTGTGCCTCTCTACTCATGACTCATTAGACCCATTAAATGATGCAACACCCCATTTGGGATGTACCTTACAAGACAACTGCAACAGCTTGAAAGACCACAACAGTAGCACACCAAGATGATTACTGACCTCAAACAGATGACCTATGCAGCCCAACTAAAGAAACTCCAGCTGTACTTGGTTGCATACCGCGTACTCAGAGGTGATCTCTGCTTGACATACAAGGCCCATTTCCAACCCAGTATTGATGGATATGCTCCATCTAAACAATAGCCCCTGAGAGCCACATGCTCTAGGGATATAAACCTAACCACAATGATAACTAGGAATTGCTGGAGGGATAGATTCCTGACCCAGAGACTCCCCATGCTTTGGAACATGATTCCAATGTACATCAGGAAGGGCCCCTCACTAGCACTCTTCAAGAGAAACCTTAATGGATGGATGGGAGAAGGACATGTACCCCGGGGATCACTACAGTGGCTCTGCTGGACAGAGGTGCAGGGAACTAATGGCTCTGCTGTTCAGAGGCACAGGGAACTAACCTAAGCGGGTGGTGGAAGCCAACACATTCTAGCTAGGCTTATAAATGCCCTTGGGTAAACAGCCTATTACATGTCTTATGTGCATGGATGGTTAACTAGCTCTTCCATTTTACTTTGCTATCATGCTGATAAACTGTCGGGTGACTACAAGTAATATATATCCTGTTATTGTGTATTGTAAATGCCAATAGACATAACTAATGTTTGCCTAACATAACAGTAATGCTATGTAAAATGTAATACATATCTGCCTACAATACTGTACATTACACAGTTATTGGCACGATATCCCACAATGCAAATCATAATTGCACAGTAGGCCCACCTTCGACATGTTATTCTCAGTAATACACCCGTACATATGCCTACTGTTACAATATATCAACATATACTATCCCCTGTTATAGCACGTACTTGGACCAACCCTGCTACTGACAGCGACTGGAGAGGAGTTGTTGGGTTCAAAGCCCTTATATAGCATACCCTCTGGTGTATGAGGTGTTTGCCTTGTGACCTACAGCAGTACACACATAAATACTACAAGAGTTACTATGCTCAACAATACATCACTACAAGATAACTGTTTCCACTATATGCATTGTGTACACTTTAATTATTACAGAACAGGTACTACATACACAGACATACTGAGTGTTCTACATGCCTTATTAGTAACCTGAGATGTCGTTGACTGTTATTTCAGCCTTTTTCAGTTTGTGTTTCAATCTTCTTTGTAATGTTCTGCTGGTATATACAGATGGTTTGAATGTGTGACAAGCCATCCTTTTATAGTTAAATATCAGTAACATGTGCTATCCTGACCACAAATTGGTGTTCCAAAGTAGTTAATTACATGCACATCAGCTGTGCAGCTACTCCATTAGCCAATACCATGGCAACAGTGGTGTATAACTGAGTACTCCACTTGGGCGTTGTCCCTTTACCTTACGTTTGAGGAAGACTGCCTGGATGTGTTGTTTGTGATGTATTGCAACAGCTATATGGAGACACACAGAGATATATTAGCTTCATGACTCCCATGGATTGTGTGTAATGGCTAGAAGATGTTGTTCTACATGTGAGTACAGCTGTTATATTTCAGAACATTGCTACTTATGCAGGGTTTGTTTGTACCTGATACTTCTGCAGATGTTTCAGTCTGGCAAGGATGTTTGAGCAGCTCACGGCTGTATGGCTATGCATAAAATATTAGGTGGTTTACAGTGTGCTCACCAGACATCTTTAGTTTGGTGTACATGTGTATCATACTGTGCTGTTAATCAGTAATTGGTAACACTTCCTGGTGTACACACAACCCTCTGAAACGGGATTAGTGCAAATAAACCCTGCAACATCAGCAGCTGTTCCATTGTATAACAGCAACTATTTCACATAGGGCCATGTTAGTGTGCCTCTGACAAGGTATGTTATGGCTTCTGCAGATATCGTACAGTGAGGGAATGATTTGTGATGTGATTACAGTATGTATTGTAATTGGTTTGGGTGTGGGGGAGATGTTGGTGGGTGTACATAGCAGATGCATGTGTGTAGGAAATGCTTTTATACATATTCAATATGTGTGTGAGGGTTCCTTCCTATTTGAACACCTATCCTTTAGTGGACTAATACTATGGTAATTACAGGCTGATTCATTAAGGCACTGTTAACTGGTTCCTGTATAGCATGCAGGTGATGTTAGTCCTTGAATCCTTTAGGCAATACATCGGAATGTAATAAAGTGTTGCTACATGAAAGCTGTCTGTGTATTTCTGTCATAGGTATTTGCAGTCATTGGAGTTGTGTTGGTGACTGACCCTCTTTGGCTAGGGTTGCCACCTTTTCAAATGGCCATAGTGGGACATTTTCGGGACACACATCAGATTTTACAGGCCGACATAAACCCATGGTCAGTACAAAGGATAAAACTTTGCTTTTTTGCCTAAATAAAAGCTTATTCTTGTAGTAGTTTAGTTGCTTATCCTGTTTCTTGTAACATGTAGGTATTTTAGATACTGAAATAATTATTTTATGCAACTATTACATAAAATATGGCACATAATTATGTCCTACAATCTCAGGACATTTGCCATTTTTAATATTTTTCGTCAGGACACAACCGCCCAAAGAGGGACTGTCCCTCGCAAAGTGGGACAGGTGGTAAACCTATCTTTGGCTCATGTCCATAGCACATATTTGTAATAGTGTATAGGCATATACTCTCCATATCATTTGCTCATAAAGTTTGGTCGTGGCGGAATGTGTAATTGCCATGGTCCATGTTATACTCATATATGAACACTTCATCCCCTGTATACGGGATACCTATGGAATCCCAAATGCACACAATTCCAACGCCCACAGTACCAGGCCCAGACTCCCAAACCCCACATTACCGAACACTCAAACTCGCGACAGTCAAACTCGCAAAAGTAACACAGAACACACACACAGACACACTGCTACCCACCACATCCAAACAAACCATCCTACACTACATATGAGCAGGTGGGCAAGCCTCCCAACACCCCCCATGTGGGTGGCTGCACCCCACACACACCCCTACTTTAATATTCTACCTCCGAGATCGCACAAACAGACACACAAAGCAAACCCACACCCACACATTACAGTCCCCCAGAAACACACACCACACTCAGAACACACACTTACACACACTACAGCTCTCAGAAACACACTTACACACAGTAACCTACCTAAACCACAACACCAGAAGCACTAACTGAATGTCCCTTATCATCAGGATTTTAAAACTCGCACTTCTGGTGTTTCGGTACTGTGGTCTTTCGGTCTTTAAGCCTCGTGATTATGCGCGTCGGTATGTCAAGCATTCGGTATTTTGTAGGTATCCCATTTATATGTACCTCCATGGTTGTATAGATGTTGTTAACCTATCTATATATCTACATATATATGTATATCAATATATATCGACATATATCTTTCTCTCTCCCTCTCTCTCTCTATTTGTTGATTTATATATATATATATATATATATATATATATATATATATATATATATATATATATATATATATATAGCATACACCTTTCTTTGGGTACATGGTGGTTTGTCCTATTTCCACACAATCCTCCCGTTTGTGTTTTAACCTGTCAGAATACACAACTGCCATTGGTACATCTCAGGTATCTTACTGGTAGGTTATTGTGAAGATTGTGTACATGGTTGCGTGTTCTAATCCTGGCAGTGGTCATTTTACCTCTCAGAGCAGGCACTGGTAGTGCAAGGGTGATTAACACACATTTCAGCGGTTGTGGGCAGCTTTGCCCATGATCTGCGTGATGTTCAGAAAAGGTTAAACCTGTGTGTCGTTTATCCAAGTAGTTATGTTTCAGTGCCACTTACCGGCTCTTACCGGCCCAATAACCCGCTAACGTCTGCTTAAAAGTGCTTTAATAACCTGCATCCAACATCCCTTATTCGGGACCTCAAAATGATGTAACAGCCCTTGAAACTGGGACCATAAACACCACAGTCTCTGGCTTTACCACTGGGGCATCTGAGATATGTACAACTTTTATGGTGTTTAGTATGTATAGTGTACTACAGCCATTCCTCACTACTGCAAACAAATGTGTAAGTCAGTTGGTGTACATATGTATGATAGCTGTTAATTTTCATATGTTTGTTGAAGTCAGTGTTGCAATGTGACCTGACAGGGTGTATTATGGATGAGAATGGTTCTTGTTTTGTATCCTTTTTACATTGTGCCCATACTCCATCTATACCCCTCCAGTTCACGTAATGAACATCCGACACAGGCCCTCCTTGATGCATATTCCATTAGCCAGTGGTCCTCCCCCACACCAATCTCCACATACACAGCAACCATTGTTTATATTAATAGTTATAATACCAGAGCTGCATGTGTTTTGCGTACACTTTTATCCATTTGGAATGCTTCTGTGTCACAAAGTGTGTTCATAGATATATATATATATATATATATATATATATATATATATATATATATATATGGCTATAGATGTTACCGTATATCTATATCTATCTATATATATATATATATATATATATATATATATATATATATATATATATATGTGTGTATACATATTTCTATCTATGTGCACACATATATATATATATATATATATATTTATATACATGCATATATAAATATATTTAGTATTAATTTGTAACACTTATACATATCTAGACTTGTATATGTTGATTCACACATTACAGTACATTACAATGTACTGTACATATGTACACAAAGTCACTGTCCCATTTGTGGTCTGTACTGTGCAATGCCTGTAGTATAAGGTGTAGTCTAATGACCACTTACCATGTATACAGATTAGATGGCTTAGTGTTAGGTCCCATGACTATGGTGTGCATGGTCCAGGATTCAACACCTGCAATGTATTAGACATGTTTTCTTACAGAATAAGGCTAATTTAAGTAGTTGTAAGCAGGTTTAAAGATGTTTTTGTGACATTATACCAGCAGTTGTGCACAGTTAAACAAACTTTGCATCCTACAACCTGTGCAAGCAAATATAGCCACTTCTGCTAACTACTCAGGATATATACATTGCAGTGACGTAACATCTCACTATGTGCTTACATAACATTACATTGTCTGTTAACTGTACTCTCCAGCACACATGGGTTTATGTGTGTTCCAAATGTTTATTATTCTGTAGAATACTACCTATATATGCAAGCTGTGGTTAGGGTATACTATGTAACATGTAAAACATCTCTGACTTTATTGGGATTTGAACCACGACTGCACAGACATTATGCAAATGCTGTAGCCATTACACTATTGACATTAACATTTCTTCTGCCTGTTTCCTATGTCCATGAATCCTATGTGTAAGCTTGGCTACACAACAGGCAGAGCCACCCACACCCAGTGAGCTTATCGAAATACCGACATAACACATGAATTGAGAGACTATACATTAACATCCTAACTACATTTGGCATAGCCCCTCACTGACACACTTCAGGGGAAACCTTGATGTGTGACTGGGCAACAATATATACACCCCTGGGATCATGTGTCCCAGAACATACAGCCAGGGTGTGGGGGATCCACTCCAGTTTTATAGCTGCAAGAGCTGTTGGGGAAATTGAATGCTGTTGGGTTGTCATGTTAACATGCCCTTTTGAGATCACTATGTGCCCCTATTACCCTACAGCACCCTGGTCTTCAACAGCTTCCAGCAACTCTGCCTGGGATCACTTCATTGGCTATGCTTGACAGAGGCTCAGTTACTTTATCAATGGTGCAGATAAAGCCACCACACTGTAGCTATGCTTCTAAATGCCCTTGGGCAGATAGCCTACTACCTATCTGTGAACCTCTACAGTGCAGGCCATCTCCAACATCATATGTAATTATACAGAGTTTTCTGATCACAATATACAGTGTAAAATCACCATGTAGTCAGACAACAGTTAAGTACAGCAATAGCAAATAGACTACTGATACATAATCACTCCAAAAGCCTATCTTGGAAGCTAGTGGACTTGTATAGGTTTCAGGCTTTGTATTGCTTACAAGTAGGTTACCTACAGGAAAGATGGGACTCAAGTACAGATGGGAAACATGCCTGCAACAATGCCATACCAACTTGCATGTGTCAGCCTAAGGCTTTGGAATGCTGGGCAAGGCTATTGACGCCCCCATTGTTCAGTTTTAGGCAGGTCTCAGAGATGAATCTCACCTCCATGAACTGGACAATAGCAGAATCAATGAGGGTTAGGATACTCAACACCAGGGGTAGTACTCACAATATGCATGCACTCACAACACCCCTCAGTATGGACAACATCTACATCTGTTTTGTGACTGGGACCTGTATAAGGCTCCTGTGAACACACCGGCACTACCAAACTACAACCCATAACACACATTTCAGCCACTGAACATAGACTGGCACAGACATAGAGGGTGTGTATCCATATTCATCGGGGATACCTACACCTCCAAGTTAGTGGGGCAGCATGATACCTCTGTGATCATCCATGTGCAGCTAACATCAGCCATGACTGCAATGCAAACTATGAGCTGCTACATATAACCCTCCATGATTCAGGAGCACCACTATAACTATCTGGACACAGTGGTAAACATGACAGTCCTACCAGACACCCTGTTATTGTTCAATGTCGGCTACTCTACACTTAACTGGATAACCTACTGGAGTATTCACTTCCAGGCCCTATACTTCCTGGGATTTATCACCTCATATGGCCTGTATCAGTTGGAAGATGGACTAATGAGAGGTGAAAACATACTAGAAGTGGTAATCACTGACATGTGCAACAGGTGCACTACAGCAGAGGTAAACCGGTCACTGTTTAGCTCTGACCATGAACTATTCACTGATGATTTCCACTCTCAACCATCTCCCCCACCCAAGGAACAAACAGTGAATACCTTTCCTACTGCTAAATTCACAGTACTAATGACAGAGGTAGGAGGGTTCACAGCCCCCACGCTCAGGGAAGACACTGCTCAAGATACAGACAGAATTACAAATGCATTCTATAAGCACCTACAATGATGTATGGGTCATGCCATCAATGGTAAACCAGGACTCGCTACTCCTACACAAGGACATCAGTCTGCTGAACCCTTGCATTATACAGGCTATACAACAGAAGTAGGACAGTAGTCCAGAACAACAGCAAATCCCAAGACATGCAGACATCCATGACCAGTATTAGCAAGGTACTTATGTTACTCATGTAATCATCCAAGGCTGACATCCACAGGTAAATAGGCATGGATTCAGAATATGACCACAAAGGCTTCTTTGGCTATGTCAAGGATCTAAGCAGTAACATACAGATTTGCACTGTGCTGGTGCAATATTACACTGAATATACTGACCCTACTGATATCACCATCACACGTGATGATACATTTGGAGCAAACTTCACCCCCTACAGGGCCCACAACAATACCCAAAATATACAGTATCCCAGACATCTGAGACAAAAAGGTGGTAATGGTCCTTTCAAATATCATGACAGAGTCAGTAGAGGCAGATGGTGTCCCAGACTGCATCCTGCAGACACTACAAGACAAAGTGACTTCCAGCCTAATATAGCAATTCAACATCAGCCTCTACACAGGCTACATGGCCATTCAATGGCGCATGGCAACAGCTATTCCACTCCACCAAGGTGGTGACACAACTGACCATGGTAACTAACACCCCATAAGCCTGAGTAGCCTGATCTGCACGGCTATGGAGCACATCCTCATGGCACTCATTAACATAGACAATAGTAACCTCTGGACACTTGACCCAACCCAGGTCAGCTTGACTGAGTGCAAATCATGCCTACTGAACCTGTTTGACATCTTACAGTCATCTAGACTTTACGTGTGGGGTGTGGTAGTTCACACATACCACCTGGACCTCACCAAGGGTTTTGACACCATTCCCCACTCAGATATTATTTCTAGACTCACCAGCCAGTACATACACCCACATATCACAGGTTGATTTGCCAACAGTCTTACACACATAACCCACATGGTAAGCCTAGCAGCCTCCAGGTCCAACTCTTGACCAGTCACAACTGGTGTCCCACAGGACTCAGTCCTGGGACCCCTACTGTTTGCCATATACTTCTCAGAGCTACAGGCTAACACAGGTGGACTACAGCAGACCATGTTTGGCGATTACTGCAGGCTGGGAGTGTTGGAAGGGTGGCCTAATGGTTAAGGTGATTTCCTTACAAACACAAGGTTCAGGGTTTGAGTCTCACAAGGGATAATTGGCTAGGCTTACAATGGCTCGCAAGGGCAGTTAGCTTAGTACTAATCTATGAATCTATAACTGACAGTCCAGCTGTCATAGAAGTCCTTCAAGAGGCCTCACATAGACTAACACAGGGTGTCAGAATCATGGCCTCCAGCTAAAGGCCACATACTGCATGGTCATTCCATTTTGGGAAACAACACACACACATATTAACACATGAGTGGCAGACACTATAATTCAGACAATGTAATGGGTATGTGGGGACTACATTAGATAGTGATCTCTCCTTTGACAATCATATCTGCGAAGTAGTTAGGACATCCGTCTATGTAGGCCATCTGATTACTTAAGGGTTCGCATCTAAACAGACTGAGGTTATAGTGCCCCTTTACTCATCACTTATCAATCCCATCATCGAGTATGATAACCCATTTTGGATGTACCTGAGAAGACACATCCAACAGCTGGAAGGGCCACGAACGTACCTCGCCAAGAGGGATAATGCCCTCAGACAAGTGTCCTATGCTGCCAGACTGCATAAACTCTTGCATTATTCAGTGACATCTCATTTACTCAGAGATGATATTTGCTGGCCAACAAAGCTGTGTCCAAGTCAGGCTTAACTGATATGCTCTACCTATGGGAATCCATGTCATAGTGAGCCACACACTGTAATGAGCTACACCTTGCCAGAACCATAACTGGAAGATGCTGGAGTGACAGATTTCTGTCATGGGTACTCCCCATGCTTTGGAACTACATCCCTGATTACATTATATGGAGCCACTCACTAACACTCCAGGGAATCCTTGCAAAGTGGGTGGGGAACAATGGATACACCCCAGGGATCCTGCAATTGACTCTGCTCCACAGAGGGACAGTTAGCTAATCAATGTGGTGGTGACAGCAGACACATTTTGGCTAGGCTTACGAATGGCCTCGGGCAGTTAGGCATGTACCTACCTATGTACCTATGAACCTATACATACAGTATCGACACTTGCTGATAGCTAAATTTACTGTTCAGGTATTGACTTACCTTGTGCTAATGGTAGTTGTGAGTACAATAGTTGAGGGCTACCTACGTAAGATGCACACAGTAGACCACCTATACAAGACAATTTACTCGTGTGTGTGTGTGTGCCATCCATGTTTACTGTGTGTGCAGGTGGAGAAGGGTGTCAGTCCATAGGTGCCTACACTGTCAGTGTGTGTGTTTGCTATACATTCCCTCTTTGCCAAGGCATGGGCATACTGGGCACACCTCCATCTGCCTACTGGGGCTGACACAGGGTGTGTTTGTGGTCTGAGTCCCTCTGTGCCTGTGGGGCCCTTGGCAATGGTGGTAGGCTGTAAGGGCCTTCACCATTCTGTCCTTGCTGCAGCTGTTTCCACAGGATCATATTATGTAGCATGGCACATACTATGAAGATGTGGGCACACATGCTTGGAGAGTACTGCAAGGCTCCACCAGATATGTCCAAGCAAAGGAACTGTGATTTCAGCACCTCAAACACACACTCTATGATGATTCTACTTTCTGCGTGTGCCTCATTATGGCATTTTTGCATGGATGTGTGTGCATTTCTCATGGGAGTCATCATCCACAGTTCCAGTGCATAGCCGGCATCCCCTACCAGGTGGCCATATGGGATGTCCCCCCTGGCAAATACCTGATACAGCTGTGAGGTATGCCAGATGTGGGAGTCGTGATAGTTTCCAGGGCTGCCAGCACACACATCCATGATAATGCCCTGGGCATTGCACACAACCTGGCAGTTGATGGAGGGGTATTCCTTGCAGTTTATGATAGTGCCTACCCTGCTCACTGGGTGGTGACTTGATGTATATGTGCATGCGGTCTATTGCACCCAGTACCTCTGGGTAGTCTGCCATATAGTGGAAGAGACGCATATTTCTGGCCAACTCCTCCTGCGTTTGGGGGAAGTTTATGTGCTCATTGGCATGTGGTAACATGGCATCCAGGAACTGGTGGAGTACTCTGGATGCTGATGCCTGTCAGATCCCCATGATATCCCCAGTTGGCTTTTGGAAGGTACCTGTGGCTAGTATTCTCAAGCTTACTCATACCTTTGTGTCCACTGGGATGGGTTCCCCTCTGTTATTTCTGGCTCTGAGGTGTGGCCGGCACAGCTCAACAAATTGCTGTATGGTGTCCCTGTCCACCCTGTAAAGCTCTACTATCTCCAGATCATGTAGCCCCTGGCAGGTTACCCTGGGTCTGAACACTCTTCTCCACCTCAGGTGCCTAAGATGGTTGTCAGCATCATCCTCCACACCACCTTCAGTCTCCAACACATGCTGGTGAATCAAAGCTATGGCAGCCCCTAACATGTACATATTAAAAGTTCCCTGTCTGTGTACACCAATGGTGCAGTGTATTTGGGAATACACAAGTGTGTGTGAGGTGCTTTCACACTTTATACTATTGTGCTATGGATGCTGCTTGTGTAATTGAGTGTGTATGTGCAATTCCAGCTGCAGGGTATCTTAATTATGGGTTTTACAGCAGGTACTGCTATTGTGGGGCCTTTGGTGTTGAATTATGCTTGACTGCCGTGATTCATCTATTGCCCTTTACTTCACTTTTCAACTTGATTCCCCTTCCATTGTCAGGCATGCATCCAGCTGCCAGCTTTCTTGTTTTGTACTTTCCCAACCCAGGATTGTGTAGCGAAATTTGTTATGTAGCTGATCTACTGCAAGTTTGCTTTGTTCTGCTGTGACAGTTCTCTTTTCTTTGCAGTATGGCACCTCCCCTTACCTGTTCTGCTGGTAGCTGCTAGCAGCCTTGTTAGCTGTTGTCAATGGCCCACTGTGGTTTCCTAGGTGTTAATTACTCATTTGTACTCCAATTAACATGCTGCAGCATTTCCTTATTTTCTTCCCCTATCCTTCCTGTTTCAGCTGTGGTGCACGCAGTACACAGCCGTTTACTGGGTTTCGAGCGTGTTTTCATCCACGTTCACATGCACATTTGGTTACCTTGTGTGCTTTCAGCTAAGCAAAGCTATGGCTACTTCAACACACCCCTATCCTGCGGCTTTGCTTAGCAACAGGCAAACCGGATTAGCAATGCTCCAATGTGCTTATAGCTATGGTGGCACACCTCTCTCTTGATGTCATCTTTATCTCCAGGCCACACCTCGGTGTTGTACCACTATACTGTGAGGTACATCCTTACACTGGTGGGGATTTTGTGATTCAGTATTACTTGTCTCATTTGCATGGCATTGACAAATAATTCCTAGTTACCGCGCAGAACACTGTTACAGCCCCTTAGCAACCCTTATGCCATGGCGTGGTGTAGCATGTGTGCCATTGACTATTATGGGGAAATTAATGAAATGTGTTACATTGCAGTTTTATTACATATGAATATATTTTCATTGTGATCCCGTTTGTGCACCGATGCACTGCAATTTTACTTTGCGTTAGTTTGGCCATGACATTAAATGTTATTTTTTTATGTGTTGTGCATGTTTTTTTATGCCAATGGATATAAATTTAGCCATTGACATATATTAACAGTATAATACATGAGTTTGGTCCACTGTCATGGCTCCGATTTTATGTTTGAAAAAATGTAAACCGTTTTTTTCGGTTTACATTTCTGCATGCTTACACTACTCCTGCACCACTTTATGAATCGCTATATACCTTCATTTGCATGCTACTCTGTTGCACATGGGGTAATTAGCATACATGCGCAAGGAGCTGTGCAGCCGTGGCGTACGCAGGTAGTGTAAGTGGAAACAGCTCGTACCTGAATCTCTCGGCGACCATATTTGGTGTTATATCACCGACTCATACGCCTGTGCCTGGCGCAAGTTCATGAATCCTGGGGCCTATTTTTTGTTCACTGCCAGAAAACAGACGTGTTTACCCTTTATTTGTGGTTCCCCACCACAGTGTTTGCACAGGTCATTCAAAATACTTTTGTAGTGAAATAGTAGTTACAGTGCCATAAGCTCCACACAGATGTGAACAGATAACTCACAGATGTGCATTGCCACACTGCGTAATGTACCACATGAGTGTAATAGCTTCCCCACTTTCATTACAGGTAATATAATTCAAGTAATGCTGTTTTGAAATTCATACCTCAAAAATGATAAAAAAAGAAAGAAAATCTTTTGCAAGGGAATAAGCTCCAATGTACCATACCATCTCCCCATTAAATTACATATATCAACTCCACAACCATTCTAAACTGGAGCAAAAAAAGAAAAAGAAAATTGGTGATGCTGAGACCTGATCTTGAACCATATAAAATTTCATGTGGTGTGTATGATTATGTATGTAAAAATAAGTATCCTTTGGGTCAAGTGTGATCAGGAAGACCCTTTGTAACAGTAGCAGGAGCAGGGACTTCTAAATGACCCTCTAAATGTGGGTATTAAACTGAGCCTGGATTGGTCAAGAATGACTCTTCATGGTCTGTCTCTTTTGAGAACTAGTAAAATATGACAGTGGAAATGTAGCCCTTCCTTGTGCTCTCACACCACTTATATTGTCACTGACAACTGGTGAACAAAGGGGAAGTAAGGTACAGCTAATCTTCCAGTAGCAGCAAAATCACTACGAATATCAGATGCACTCTAACTCTATCATGTACCCTTCCTGCTTGCTGCTGAATCTCCAGGTATCTGACATATTGTCACCCTTGTCTCTACAACATGACCCTTTATGCCACTTAGTCAGGCTAATTGTGGGAGATTGAGAAAGGAAGAGGCAGTGGGAAGGAGGGAGGGAGGAAATTAGAGACATAACTACTGAGATGCGTTGGCTGAACCACTTCCATTCTGCCTTGAAGTTTTTATTTCCTTTCTCTAACCATGGCATATCTCTTTCTACCCTGATTTCTTTACCTTCATTTGTTTATCCTTGGGCTAGTGGCTAATAACAAGGACAGTCTTTGAAAGAAAATATCCTTGGTGATACATAATTCTGGGCTGAAAAATCCACTCCAAGATCTGTCCGGCTTTTCCTTTTTTGGGATCCTGTTGACCACTGATAGCACTTTAGTCAAGTGCTGTCTGAGCAATGGGAAAAAGCAAAATGAGTTTCTATGACAATGGAGTTTTCTTTTTTCTCTACTGTTGTGCAACCTTGAAGTAGGTATGTTCAAGCTTGGGGGTGTGGGGGTGCAGAGAAGCTTGTCCTCTTTCAACAGTACTTACCTCAGAGGTTCAGTGAAACTTCTTTTATTTTTCCCATCGATTGGACAGCACTTGATTAAAGTCTTGTTGATTGGCTGACATGTATCCCTTATTTCTGCCAGTTTTTTTACATTATCCTACAAAGTTTTCCAAAACAAAGATTCCTTGCCAAGGTGGGGACTCAAAGTTTCCTTTTGATGACAATGAAATGTATGATTCCTAAGCCAGGTATGGTGCCTAATAACTGAACTGGGAACTGCCACTACAGAAAATGCATCTTACCTAGTATGAGTGCACATAAATATAAGTATAACACTTTGAGACAGCTGAAAAAAATCAGGATCTGGGACTTTAGTAATGCATTCTTAATTTCTGTAGACATGTCCCAGGGTTTCTGATTGGTACTTAATAGTTTGTCGGACAAATAATCACCATAAAAACTGGGATAGCTAAAATATAAATATTTTTTTTTCTTTTTTTTTTTCTGAATCTGTCCTAGACCCTTTTTTACCAATCATTCAATAATGCATTCAAGTCCAGTACCAGCTTTTCACCCTTGTGCACCTCCAAGGAAATAACTGAGGGTCTGTTACATTTATATGTTTATTTTATTTTATTGTATTGTATTTTTGTAGAGGTGCTAGTAAGTCTGTTGCACTGTATAAAGCCTACTTGACAAGGAGTACAAAAAAGGATTAAATGATAAGTAATGTTTCAAACAGACATTAAAATACAAATAAAAATTTTAATAAATAAGATAATATAAAAGAAAAAAAAGTAAAATTCTAAAATCTTAGAATGAAGTACCAAATGATGGATTTTTACAAGAAGGATAAGCAAATGATTAGATGGGGGAAGTTCTGATCCTGTAAGCGGATGACATGAAGGGAGAAAGCCCAGACAGTGAAATTATGGGAAATGGAGAACTTGTAGGTAACTTCAAGAAATTATGCAGATGCTAACATGGACTGCAAATGTCTTCAGTCAGACATCTTTAGAAATATGTAAATGTATATGTAAAAAAAGAAATAAGTAAAGTAAGTTTGCAACTAGTGCAGAAAACATTTACTCAAAATGGTAGATATCTGTGATACAGAAAAAGTGATTAGCAAAAAACATGTAATATGAATCAGATAAATATTGAAATGTACTTAAAAAAATTCATTGGTGGGAACAGAATATCTTGATTTTGAGTTGTTGGAACTGGAAGTCTGATATTAGTTGAGATACATTTTCTCAAGTTAAATAGACGGGTTTGATCCATTATACTTGAAATAGATTTGTGTAGTGTGTTTGTAGGAGTCCTTTGACAGTTTCTAAATTACTCACCCAGAGTGTTGGTTGTTATGCATTTCCCACTGAATACATTACTTGCACTCACACAGGTTGCAGGAGCAAGACTGTCCAGTACATGCCATGATATATTGATGCATATCTTCTCCTGTGCTAACACTGCAGCAGCTCCAATCACATGGGTAATCACCAGGAAATGAATGCATGCACTTCACTGAATATGAAACCCTTATGATTTATATGTCAGTAGACAGAGGTTGGGCTTTCTGTTTAGGAGACTGTATATCCCTCAGTTGCAGACAGACAGACATCTTTCAGTATTCTGCACTGCACAGGTTTTCTCATATAATGCATATCATGTGAATAAACTCTGGCCTCAGTCCTCAAGATACATATCTCTGCCTGTGCAGTTATGGATGTGCTGAGAATCACCAAGTAAGCATGGAAGCATTGTACTGCCGTAGTGCAGACAAATGTGGCTGCAAAATGAAAATAATGCTAATGAACATCCATGATGGATGTCTTCTTCAGCAGGCACTTCTCCTTGTCTCCACTGTATAATCATAGCAACATTAAAAGCTGCACTTTCTTACTGAGCAGTTAATTTAAAGTCACATGTTCTAGTCTTTCAGGTATTGCTATTTTATAGTTTATTTTTTTTTTAGAATTAAGAAGCGTATTATTGCAAGACACACCTTAGTCATCTTTAAAAAGTTTTTATAAGGTCATATTCTCAAGAATTATCTTGTTCTTTTTTCCTCAACATCCTTATTATTGAAGCAAATAATAAAACAATATCTAACAATCTCAAGAAAAACAGTATAATATTTTCAAATGTCATAGGATTAACAAAATAATAATAATACATTCTAACAGTCTTTAAACATATTAACCTCAGATAAAGTTCAGCTGCCCTAATAGGATTTTCCTGACATTTACTCAGTTGCCTGCTACAGCAAAAGCTATGGTTCTCAGAGTGCTTACAGAGCATCCAAGGGATCTCATTGTTGAAAGGTATCCGGAGAAGGGTACAAAAAATTTTCCACAGCATTGGATATACCATGGAACACAGTGAAGACAGTCATCAAAAAGTAGAGAAAATATGGGACAACAGTGACATGGCAAAGAACTGGACTTCCCTCCAAAATTGATGAAATGACAAGACGGAAACTGGTCAGGGAGGCTGCCAAGAGACCTACAGCAACACTGAAGGAGCTGCAGGAATTTCTGGCAAGTAGTGTTTATGTACTACATGTAACAACAGTCTCCCATATTTTCCATATGTCAGAGCTATGGGGTAGAGCTGCAAGACGGAAGCCTTTTCTTAGACAGAAAAACATCCAAGACAGGATAAAATTTGTGAAACAATAAATCAAGTCTCCCAAAAGCATGTGGGAAAATGTGTTATGGTCTGATGAGACCATGGTTGAACGTTTTGGCCACAATTCCCAAAGGTACATTTGGTGCAATAAAAACACTTCACATCACCAAAAGAACACCATCCCCATGGTGGAGCATGGTGGTGACAGTATCATGCTTTGGAGTTGCTTTTCTTCATCTGGAACTGGGGCTTTAGTCAAGGTGGAGGGAATTATGAACAGTTCCAAATACCTGTCACTTTTGGCCCAAAAACCTTTAGGTGTCTGCTCAAAAACTGAAGATGAATAGGAATTTCACCTTTCAACATGACAATGACCCCAAGCATACATCCAAATCAACAAAAGAATGGTTTCACCAGAAGAAAATTAAAGTTTTGGAATGGCCCAGCCAGAGCCTAGCCCTAAATCCAATAGAAAATCTGTGAAGTGACCTGAAGAGGGCTGTGCACAAGAGATGCCCTCTCAATCTGACAGATTTGGAGCGATTTTGCAAAGAAGAGTGGACAAAGTTTGCCAAGTCAAGATGTGCCATGCTGATAGACTCCTACCCAAGAACACTGAATGCTGTAATCAAATCAAAAGGTGCTTCAACAAAGTAATTGTTTAAGGGTGTGCACACTTATGCAACCAGCTTATTGTACTTTTTTTTATTTTTTTATATTTTTCCCCTAACAGATTTGTTTGTTTTTCATTCAAATTTTACAGGTTATAGGTCACTTTACAGGTGGGAAAAGTTTTGAAATGATTTATTATAGGAATAACCCACGCCTGGGTGTGGATAATGCAGGATTTACCCACGGTTGGCATGGTTTGGTCCCGAGGATGAAGCCTGAGGGACCAAACAAAGACAACCGTGGGTAAATCCCGCATTACCCACACCCAGACGTGGGTTATTGCTATTATACTATGACATTATTTAAGAAAAGAAACAATTACTTTTCTTAAATAATGGCATTGTATAATGCCTCTTTGCTGCCCTTCCGCAGCTGTCTGGTATCCGCGGCAGTTCTGATGTACTGCGCATGCCCAAGCAGTACATCAGAGCTGTGGCCAAAAGCAACGGAGAAAGCAAGATCTCCATTGCTTTTTACTGTTTCGGTATGTTAAATGGGTTTAACATAGCGAGACAGCTTTAAAATAAGCAACGGAGATGTCCGTTGCTTATTTTAAAGCTGTCTCGCTATGTTAAACCCATTTAACATAGCTGAAATAAAGCAACGGAGATCTTGCTTTCTCCGTTTAAACCTGTCTCGCTATGTTAAATGGGTTTAACATAGCAAGACAGCTTTAAAATAAGCAACGGAGATCTCTGTTGCTTATTTTAAAGCTGTCTCGCTATGTTAAACCCATTTAACATAGCGAGACAGGTTTAAAAAAAAGCAACAGAGAAAGCAAGATCTCCGTTGCTTTTTACACACTGTGTCGCTATGTTAAAGGAGTTTAACATAGCGAGACAGCTTTAAAAAAAGCAACGGAGATCTCCATTGCTTTTTTTAAACCTGTGTCGCTATGTTAAACTCTTTTAACATAGTGAGACAGTGTTTTAAAAAAGACTTATACTAATGGAAAAAGTCCGGGCGACCGGACCTTTTTCCATTAGTATAAGTCGATTTACAACGTGCATGCTGGCCAATCAGCGTGCATGTTTTGGAATATTAATGGGGGGTCATGGCATAATGTGGTCTAATTTTTTTTTTATATCACAAAAACCTGGCATTTTAACAGGGGTGTGTAAACTTTTTATATCCACTGTATATATATATATATATATATATATATATATATATATATATATATATATATATATATATATATAGGGTTACCTTTACATATGCGAAAACCATTCATGCGATTGCTCATATAAGCGAATCATATGCACAAAACACAAAACTGCAACAGTTTCCAATGTTCGAAAATCAGCAAATCGAAAAACAGATTTGCTTATTTTCGAACATAAAAGTCGAATACAAAGTGTAATGAAGTGTAATGCAGAGCCCCCCTGCACCCCCACCCCCTACTTTATTATACTAACTCCAAGATCGCACTACAGTGGGGAAAGGGTCCATTTTCCAATCCCCATTATAGTGCATTCTGTCCCAAAATGCCGAATCTGCAATGAGCGAATGTCACTGTGCATGCGCTCAATGCACATTCGAAGCATTTTGTGTACGATGTTTGCAAACTTTGCAAACTTCCTTTTGAACATCTGCTATTCACCTGTGTGCAAAATGCACATATAAAGGTAAACCTATAAATATATATATATATATATATATATATATATATATATATATATATATATGTGTGTGTGTATGTGTGTGTGTGTGTGTGTGTATGTGTGTGTGTGTGTGTGTGTGTGTATGTGTATAACTTGCTTGATTGAACAGAGTCTGCAAACTATATGAAACATGTATTGATTATATGATTTTTCTGTATGTTTTGTTTCGAGCTTTCCTCCCTGGGCCTTCGCTGAAAATAGACATGTATCCAGTCAGGCTATCCCGGTCAACAAATGTAAACTAAATAAATATATATATATATATATATATATATATATATATATATATATATATATATATATATATATATATATATATATTTTTTTATAGGTTACAATATTTTCACAGTTGTTTTTACTGACAGTTTTTTTCCAATGTCTGTGTCCATGTCCCATTTTGCTCTCCTTCCTGATGTCACTTACATCCCTATTTTGCCTATTTGAATTAAAAGATGTTTTATCTTATCAGTAAGGCTAGAGCTTTTATAGCCATTATCTATCTATGTATCTATCTATCTGTCTATCTATCTGCCTTTCTGTCTATCTCTATATCTATCACTCTGTCTGTTTATTAGCATTTGTTGATCAAGATGGTCCATCTGGGCAAAACCCCCTTTTCAGCAGAGGCCCATGGAGAAGAGCTCCATACAGCATTCCTATAGTAATTAAGTAACATAATATATACAATGATAATAACTTAATACAAGAGAACAGCAGAAACAGACATACATAAATATTTGATCAGCACATATTAGGTAAAAGATTATAACCCAGACATAAGCAATTGGTTCAATGATCATTAGATTGCCTATGTCCCTCTTTCACCTTGACTGGATCCAGTCCCTTCTGTTAACCCCATTTCCTTCCCATTATACTAAGTTACTAGTTTATTGTATTCTTTACTCTACTGCAGCTTTTTTATTCTTTTTTAGCAAGTACCAGTTCTGCATCATCTTTTTCTGATGGTCTAGCTTTCCCATTTCCTGATTGCCCATTTCTTTTTTCCTCTTTATGTGGATATCTTTCCATGTATCTTTTCAGTTCCTTTTTAGAACCATCCTCCTTGGAATTTTCTTAGCCCCTCTACAGTCCATTACTGGACATCTGAGCTTCTTGATAATATCGGACAGGCTATGTCCAACCCTTTGCTGTTCTCTTCTTCATTTCTCCTTCAGTCCTTGCTTCTGTTTCTCTCTCCAGCTAGTCAGTGCTGTTTCCCCAGATCCACCCCATAATCACTTCTGCTTCCTTCTTAGTATTGCTGTGGTATCAGCTATATTTCTGTCACTTCTGTTGCTTCCCTTTTTATTTATGCCATTGTCCTGCACTGTTTATTTTGCCTGTCTTTAGATTACGTTGTCATGTTTCTGTCCTATTTCCTGCAATTGCATCTGTGTCATACACATTTTTGTCTCCAGTGCATTTAATAAACTGTGTGTAGACTTAGCACAAAGCCTACAGGGAGTTTATGTATTTGTGGAATAAGCAGCAGTGCTAATCACATATGCATGCTGAGGATTGCAGACACATGGATTCAGTGATGTTTTGTAATCAGCAGCAGTGTTGCTGGCCAGGAAATCATGTAGAACAGCACAAACACATATAGAACATGCAGACAAGTTTACCTACAGGCAAACTTGTTCTGCAAGATTGCGTGGACAGTCACAATGATTACCAGGACAAAAGTTACTGCAGTGACTAAGGTAGTAACACATTATAAAAAAGTGTACTCAGTGCAATGTACCCTGCAACATTTTTTAAGCATACTGAAATAATTGGATGTCATGGTCATCATCAAGTGTTAATAGAATGCACTAGAAATACACAAGTCTCTGAAAGTGTGCAGATGAAAATGCCCACAGACATGAATGCTAGGAATGAAGATAGAGGAACAGGACATGTGAAACATGGTAATGTATGCAAAATAAGGGCATGCCAATGTACGTACACTGCATAGACAAGTCAGTAACATAAACGTAAGCACATATGTACATACCACAGTACATATCGCTGTTTAAATCTCCTGTGTGAGTATATTTATATCACCACGCATTATAGTATATATGTGACTGCCACACAAGGTTACATGTCAATGGTGATGAATGGTTGTGATAAAAAAATCACTAACATGATCACTGGAGAGGACGTTTAGCAAGGATGGTATATACATTAAGGAGTATGTACCTATTATGAAAGTCTGCAAAATGACTTGCTTGAATATGACTGAAATGTCATCATACCTTTCAACCAATCATGAACAAATAGCAACATACTCATGGACAACTTTAAACAGAAGCAGGCACAATCAGGGACAATTTTCGAATAATACCACCATTAATCAGTGACATTGACAGAAAAGTGAGTTTAGTTATTATACATGTACTGCAGGAACAGACATGTAGAACTGTAATGCTTGTCACTGTTCTATAAAGGGAATTCACCACCCCTTTCTTATGATCACTTTTTGGAAGGGTTAAGAAGGACAGTGTTAAACCTGGAGTTGAAATTAGGGGTGATCCTGGACAGATGAGAGGTTTACATGACATGTACGCCACAATCCACACCTGTAAGGATCAAACTCATGCCATCAATGTTGTCAATGAGCTGTGTATTTACTGGGTACAACACAGAAAGATATATCATGCATGCATCTTGTCTTGTAGTACACATTGAAGGGAAGTCTACACTGTCATATCCTAATGTGTATGCATCCCAAAGTTCTGTATGTCAGGCAAGATGTGTGGGAGCTCACTTGACTAAAGCATTTCTGGATGACATAGTTATTAGCCATATAGCTAACAACACTTACAAACAACACACCATTATGAGTAGATTCCCTACAAACAGCTGTGTATTGCATGCATCTGCCACATTTAATAGCAATGGATATTGCCTGAAGCATCTGCAATTGATGTGTGAATTAAGAAGTGATCCATCATAATGAATGGTACTGCAGTATGTGAAACTGAGGGCAAAACATCAGTTATGCCCATGTGCACAGTAACTACAGCACTGTAAAGTCTAATGTCAATAAGTGAGGAAGCTGGCACTGTGATATTGTTCACATACCAAACAATACATAGAGCATACTCTATCAGCACATGTCAAGCCACGAGATGTGCCACATGATCACTGTCACCCTGATATTGCCATTGAAAATGTTACACTGCCTTGAAGTCCTGACATGCATTCCTATGTGTTCATGTAAACTATCAAGTGGCAATACTGATGTGACATAGTGGTATGTCCATGATGCTGTACAGTCACACTATAGTTGTAACTAGGCTACAATTGGACTTCATAGGTTTATAGGTTTATAGGAGGTTAGTAGGCTAAAGTCCCAACATCTCATAAAAGCCTGAACATATTTAACATCAGTTTCACAATTATCAGTAGCTGCCTGACTTATGCTCAATCTGGTATGAGCCTATGCTATGTCATCTAATACCAAATGCCTCTGTCCATGAGGGACATAGCCGCACCACCAGGAGAGCAATTATGATTAACCATTCATTGATCAAGGTTGAACTTGAAGAGGGTCAAACAAAGCCTTTGCTTTAAGTGAATGGGAAGCTTGTTCCAGAGAATGGTAATATATTAGAGATGCATCTATGTCCTCATCATGATTTATTCTGTCAGAGGCAATGTTAACTTTCTTGGAAAAGTGACCCACGAGCAGTTAGTGTTAATAATGTGTAACATTTCCATCAGGGCCAGATTGGAGACTGGCCCTTAGTAGCCTGTAGGAGATATAATACAGTGATAGGACATTCAGTCTTTATGCATAGGACTTGTTGTTTATACCATGTATCTTCATTGTGTGGTTGCTCCAGCTGTTGCAGATGTGTGGTGAGGTATAAGCTAACGGGTGCATTATACTCAATTATTGGTGTAGTGATGGCTGAGTACAATAGAATTATACTGTCCCTTGATGTGGATACCCTGCCCATACTTACAATTTGTGCTACATACAAAGAAGATGTCACCACTGTGGACACATGGTGGTGGAAGTTCCGTTTACTATTTACCTGAGTACTCAGGTCATGTACCACTGGGTCTACTCATAGGTGTGCTGTATATATTGCAATTAGCTTGGGTATTTGCTTTCTAATGGAAATAATTATGCTTTTTGTTCATTTAGTGCATCTCCATGGCTCTGCCGCCAATCATTTATATGTGCAAATACTTTCTGTAGTATATTAATAGTATTCCTGGATTCAATGATTGTCCACCATTTGCATTCATTCACAAAGTGGTCAGACAAAGGTTGACTAAGTTTGTCTTGACTTCTGAGAATCAAATTCAAAACATGAAAGGGCCTAGTACCCTGTGGTATGGCCCTGGTCATTGGTCTGTTGCTAGAGGTGAATTCACACACTTCGACAATATGTGCCCTTTCAGTGATTCATTTGACTATCCACTTGGTGACACAGGTGTTTATGCCCAATTGGGACAGTTTCTCTGTAATACAGGAATGTGGATTTGTGTTACATGCCTTTTCCAGCTCAAGTTATGCGGGATGCAGTCTTTTCTTCATCTATGCCTTTGATGACCTTCTTGAAGAAGTCACACAGATTTAAAAAACATGTAGCCTTAACGAATCAAAAATGGGTTGGGTACGCAGGTGGGAGATTACCTTTGTGCTTTTTGATAAGGTCCACGATGATTCTTTGGTTTACCTTACAGATGAGGTGAGTCAGGGATATGGGTCTATAATTCCCTGGGTTAGATGATGGTCCCCCCTTGTTCAGATGGATGACTGTTGCTGTCCACCCTTCAGCCAAAACACAGCCTGTCTGGAGGCTGTATTTAAGCAAGGATCTAACTGTGTCTGCTAGGTCAGGTTTAATTTAATGAAAATGCAACCTGGGATGTTGTCTGGGCCTATTGATGCCATGTTTGTAGCCTTAGGGAGCACACAGATGAGCTTCCCTCCTGAGAAAATAATCTGGATAATGTTTGGATGTCTACTTGCCTGATGGCCAGTGGGGACTGGGAGTGAATCTGATCCAAATCTGACAGAAGATTATCTATTTTCTACAGTTGAGTATGGGTGGTGGCATCCACAAACATCTCTGTGCTTAGTGTGTATTCTCTTTAACATTTTCTACTTATTTAGAAACTGATTTGTGACAACACCTCCAAATATAACCTTGGGCATGCATCTCATACCACACAGTGGAACTGTTCACACAGTCATACAACTCTGTCTATGTCATATAATTACATAAGTTCATAGGTAGGTACTAGGCTATCTGCCCAAAGGCATTTATAAGCCTAGCCAGAATGTGTTGGCTTTTGTCGCCCCCTTAGATTAGTTCCCTGTGCCTCTGTGCAGCAGGGCCACTGAAGGGATCCCGGGGTAAAGTTTCTGTTTCCCATCCACTCATCAAAGTTTCTCTTGAAGAGTGTTAGCAAGGAGCTCTGCCTAATGTAGATTTGAATCTTGTTCCAAAGCATGGGAAGTTTCTGGGATAGGAATCTATCCGTCCAGCATGTCCTATTTATTGTTGTGGTGAGGTTTAGATCCCTAGAGCATGTGGCTCGAGGGGATAAGGTTTTCTTTAGGTGGAGCATGTCCATCAATTCTGGGTTGGACATGGCCTCGTATGTCAGGCAGAGATCACCTCTGAGTAGGCGGTATGCAACCGAGTACAGCTGGAGTTTCTTCAGTCGTGCTGCATAGGGCATCTGTTTGAGGCCAGTGATCCTCTTGGTGAGGTACGTCCATGGTCTTTCCAGCTGTTGCAGGTGTCTTGTAAGGTACATCCCAACTGGCGTATTGCCCTTTATGATGGGTCTGATGAGTGATGAGTAGAGGGGCACAATGACCTCTTTTGATCTGGATGTGAACTCTTTTGTAATTAGGTGGGCCACATAGAAGGATTTTTTAACCACTTTGGCAATATGATTGTCAAAGGAGAGATTGCTATCTACTTGGGGCCCCAGATCCCTTATTACGTCTTCCGTATTTAGAGGACTACGACCTATGTGGTAGTTTGTGGGTACTTTGTTTTTTCCAAAGGGGATGACTATGCACTTTTTGACATTTAGCTTGAGGCCATGATTTTGACACCAGGTATCTGTCTCAGTGAGACTCTTTTGGAGGATGTCCGTGACAGCCGGAGAGTCAGTTATAGCCCCTAGTTTGCAGTCGTCTGCAAAGCTAATCAGCCATAGTCTTTTTGTGCTTGCCTGTACCTCTGAGAAGTATATGTCAAACAGGAGGGGTCGTAGGACTGAGCCCTGGGGAATGCCAATTGTTACTGGTTTAGAGTCGGACCTAGCTCCTGCAACTCTCACCATGTGGGTTCTGTCCATGAGCCAATTGGCAACCTATCTTGTGACATAGGGGTTTATGTTCAGGCCAGTGAGCTTGTCTATAATACCAGAATGGGGAATGGTGCTGGAGGCCTTTGCGAGGTCTAGGTAGGCTGTGTGTGTACCACCTTGTTTATAGCCTTGGTAACTGTCTCAAAGAAGTCCACCAGGTTTAGGAGGCATGATCTGCCCTTAACAAAGCCACACTGGGTAGGGTCCAGTGTTTGGAGGTTCCCAATGTCTCTGTTAATGAGTTCCATGATGATGCGCTCCATAGCCTTGCAGACCAAGCTAGTCAGACTTATAGGGTGATAGTTCCCGGGGTCTGTTGTGGCTCCACCTTTGTGGAGCAGAATAACCGTTGCTGTGCATCACTCTATGGGTACATAGACTGTGGAGAGGCTGGGTTTGAACAGTGTGTTTAGGTGAGGGGTTAGGTCATCTTTGAGCTCATGTAGGACCCAGGCTGGGACACCGTCCTGTCCCATTGATGCTGTGTTTTTGGCTTTGGAGAGGACTCTTTTAACCTGAGTGTCTGTGATTTCAGGGACTCTACATTCTTCTGGTATGGTTATGGGCCCTTTGGGGGGGTAAGAGGAGGGTGAAGTTTGCACTGAATCTGTATGCAGGATGTTGGTGATATTGGTCATTTCAGTGTATTTTGTGCCATTCTGCACTAACTTCAAGCAGATCTGAGCATTGCCACTTTTATTCTTGACATAGCTAAAGAATGCCTTGTGGTTATCTTTGGAGTCCTTGGCAATTTTTCTTTCGAAGCTCACCTTGGATGATTTTATGAGGGATCATAGTTTCTTGCTGATACTGATCAGGGATGTCTTCCCTTCCTGGGATTTTACTCTTTTCTGTATTAGTTTCCTCCTTCTATTGTATAGCTTGTTTATGGCAGGGGTCCACCAGACTGGTTTCCTTTTCTTGCAGGAGTGAGTCTTGGTTTTGCTTGGGGATAGCACGAGCCATGCATTCTTGTAGGTGTCCATAGAATGTATTAGTAAAGGATTTTGCAGCTTGGACAGCATTATCCTTTAGCATGGGGTTTGAAACTTTCCACCTCAGTCTTAAGTAACGTGAAGTTTGCTTTTGAAAATTTTTTTTATGGTGGTTTCCTTGTCCAGGGGTGGGGGCGGAATGTGGATATCCAAAGTGATTTGTTTATAGTCAGATGTAACCAGCAAGGGGTTGACCTTTGGTGTGGAACACCGGTCGCCCATGTTGGTGATGACCAGGTCCAATATGTTGTCACCTCTGGTAGGAGTGTTGACCAGTTGATCCAGGGCATTTGAGTTTATAAATTCTAGGAAATGTTGGGCAAGGGAGTTAGTACTTGAGTAGTTCTCTCAGTTAATGTTTGGGTAATTGAAATCACCCAATATTAGGGTGCTTGGTAGAACCTTTATGTTTCCCAGTGTTTCCAGAAATGCTGAATGGGGGTCCTGAGACATGGTGAGTGATCTGTAGCAAGCTACAATTTGAATTGCTGTTTTGCCCGTTGTTAGTTGCACGTGGATGATCTCTGAAGCATTGTGCAGTGCCACTAACCTGGAGGTGTGGGTATCCTTAATGAATATGGATATGCCTCTGCCTTTTGTATTTTGGTCTGGGTTCTGTGGCAGAAATGTATGGTCTGAGTTGTAGCCTGGTAGTGCTGGGGTGCTCTCTGGAGCCTTAAACCAGGTTTCTGTTACTGCATATATATTGATTTTCTCCATACTGAGGAGTGCCTCGAGTGTGTGCAGTTTGAGGTTTAGACTTATGACATTGAGTAGCATTACCTTCAGTTTTTTTGTTACTTGTGCTATTTTCAGTTGCACATCAAATAATTATACATTTTTCATTGGAAAGCTGTGCAAGAGTGCCCTGATACCATCTATGGACACATTACAAATGAGGTGGATGTGGTTCACGCAGAACTGTTGCTGATAGAAATGTTGACAGTCACACAATGCTGGTTGGGACCACCTCAATAATCCCTGTGAATAGCAACTCAGTTGTGCAATTAATTCATCAAGGTTGCAACTGAATATGAACTTGTTATATGTTTGTGTATATAACAGCATTATAACATGTGGATGAAACAAGACATATTTTATTTATTTGACATTTGTTAACTGGGTTGGTCCAACTGAGTGAAAAGGCCCATTTTCAGTGGAGACTTGAGGAGAAAAGCTCCAACATAGATCATACAATAATCACAAGAAATTGAAATTACAGAGTTACATACATTCATTACAGTAATTAAAAAATATAATAAAAAATGGCAATTGTGATGGTGTAAAGACAACAAGAACAATGAGAGTAATAAACAAAATGTTACAAAATTTTGAAATCAAAACAAGCAAAAACTTGTCATATGCTAGAAATTTACATTTTTACTGTCATCAGAGTATAGTATACAGTAATCAGATATATATTTTAATTTATGTATGTCACAGAGCATTTAATGATGGTAGGTATACATATGTACACCTTTGCCATACTGCAGGTGTCACTGTGGTGGTTGAATGAGAAATGCATAGAATGTTGATATACTCAACTACAAAAACACATGGCTTTGTAAGGCAACAATATGCATAATATCATCCCATGTCAACAGTTCTCAGGAGGCATATTACTGCAGCTGTTATGTTAAGAACATGTAATCAAAAGGCAGCAGTGGCCATCGATATATTAACTCAAATCACAGATGTAATCCACTCGTGTAGGGCTGCCATACATCCAGAACTCAACATAGCACATTTGTATGACAGCAAAATTGACATGTGTAATTTCCATAGGGTCACATGACATTATTAGACTTACAGCCAGAATCACATAAAATCCTACCCATTATTATACCATTTAAAGTATAATTGCTATATCTATAGGATGGAAGATTGTAAGGGTATGTCCGTATGTGTGTATGTGTTTGATTGCATTACGTATTACCTCAGTCCATAAGTGACATGGGCACAACCTCATGACAGAATTAGCAATCACACATCCAGCAGTCTGGAGTTGGCTTGCAGAGGGTCATGGAAGGACTCTTGCTTCATGATGCGTCTATGCATCTTTGAGATGACGACATCCTCAATTCCTCTGCAGGAAGGATGTTATATGGGCAGAGGGAAAAAGAGGATATTGGATTTATGGGGCTATGTTACAGTTTCTCCTGAGTGCTACTCAAATAAAATGGGATTCAAAATATTGTGCAATATCCATAATATACCACCAATCACACACACAGCAGCTGACTGAGATGAGATATGAATATTAAATATGTGTAGGTATAGAAGCTGGATTCTATACAATGTAAGACTAGCACCACCGCATACGTCTGACCTTAACAATGTCACAGTGCACTTTATAGAGAGTGAAAGTATCTTGATATGCTGAGAAGATGTTGGGAAGAGTATCTGACATAGATGTGGAGTTACATCTTGGTGTAAAGTTTGTAAAGTCTGTAAAATATTATTTGAATACACACACACTCAGCTTGACCACCATGGGATTATAACCCATACATATCTAGTTACAGAAGCTGAAGAATATAGTACTTAGGTTTATCATCATAGCACAAGTTTCACTTCAAAATTTTCAGAGTGCACTAAAGAGAAGATGACGTCATCAGCATATGTTAACAATAAGATATTTATAGGAGTAGGAGTGTCTGACATAGCTGTGGACTAACCTGCCATTCTAATACTATCACCAGACTGATAGTTAAATAAACAAACACACTGACCAGTTAACTGTAGTGAGATTAGAACCCCTATCTACAGAACACAGTACTTAACACAAGCACTATGGCACAAGTCGGACGTCCATGCTATCAAAGAGCACTTTAAAGCAGATTACATTATTAATGTGTGTTGAGAAGAAAATTTTAGTAGGAGTGTCTCACACACTACTCTAAAATGGTCTCTACAATGGCAGCTAACTGAGCACAAACACCCACTCAGATTGATTGCAATGAGATTAGCACTCCTACATAACTAGTTACACAAGCCAGAGAACACAGTACTTACTGCAAGAACCACAGCACAAGTCTGACTTTTGCAGTGTTGCAGGGCACTTTATAGCAGATGACATCATCAGTTTATGTTTGGATAAAGATGTTAGGAGACATGTAGAAAGTGGCTGTCTACTCATGTACAACTGTAAAACTTTCTCCCTGAGTCTTGAGTGATGGCAATAGAAAAGAGAGTCATGCTCTTCTGACTACACACACACATTGACTACAGTGAGATTAGAATGCCTATCTAACTAGTTATACAGTCTAGAAAACACAGTACTTAATGAAAATGCCACATCACAAGTTTAACTTTTACACTGTTGCAGAACACTTTATGGCACATGACATTATCAGTGTATGTTTGAATGAGGATGTTGGAAGGCATATAGGAAATGGCTATGTAGTCATGTATGACTGTTAAACTTTTTGCTCTCCATGGAACTTGATTGATGACAGTAATGACAGTAGGACACAGACTCATGCTCTACTGACTACATGCATACACGGTTGCACATATAGACACACACGCACAATTTGACTGTTGTGATAATTGAATCCCTATCTGCAGAACACAGTAATTAATATTTGTGCCATCATGGAAGTCTGTTTTTCTTTATAGTGGTATTTATAGAGAATGACATAATCATTATATGTTGCAGGTAACAAATACTGTTATGAGACTGGTGTGCAAAGGGTGGACTTTGGATTTTCTGTTTGGCTTGCAATGTGTAGATATACTTTAAAAGACAGCTTCTTTATCTAGATGCAATAAACTGCCAAGAATGCATGTTGCAGAACTGCAACATACATGCACCTGTTTCTCAATTTGCTTTCTACATTACACACTTTCAATCACACACACACACACACACACACACACACACACACACACACACACACACACACACACACACACACACACGCACACACACACACACACACACAAACACACACACACACATATTTTGTGAGCAGCATGAATTTAAGTGTTGAAGTACGTGTGTTCATATTGTAATGAATTGTAATGTAATGAATTGATGTCCATAGTAAGACATGTATAAGACAATTTCTCAATCATCTGTTGTCAGTATAAATGTGTAGCTAAGGTACCAATGCAATTGTGCTATTTATTTATGTAGTGCAGTTGACATTAGGACCTATTTCTGGCATATCCCATTTTCAAGTGCATGGCACACATGAGTTATAATTAAATGTGTGTTCAGACAATAAATCCCTTCCCTTTGGTTGTGTTTGTAAATGGCTTTTGATGGGATGAAGAATATATAAGTGGGCAATAAGTATAGTAATACATGCCAAATACCTATTTCTATAGAACACTGCCGAGAAACTGGTTTGCAGAATCAGTGGCAAAGTGTTTGCTCATGCCAGATTCACATTTAATGAATACAACTTGAACTTGAGTATTAGTTATGTGTATGTGGTATGGCTGAAATAACTGACAGATAATATTATGTTCATACTGGAAATGTTATGGCATAACTTTTAAGACATTAAAAACTGTTGCTATTGCCTTCTCAGTTTGTGCAAAGTTAAGTGATAAGCAAGCACAGTTCTCTGCTTAAATGGGAAAATAGTCATATTTACATTAGTTTGCCTTCCTTAGTACTACGTGACAAGGCATGGCTGTCAACACTCCGGACAGTACTGAGTGTAAAAAAAAGTACCTACCACCTACTATTCCATGTGGCAGCAGATGTAAGTGCAGTAAGCTCATGCTCAGAACATATCTAAGAAAGGTTCAACTCAACCTCATTCCATTTTTTACAGATGGTGTCAGGATGGCATTACACAAGCAAATGTGATAATTCCTGCAAATTTGACAATTAGTGATTACAGTGAAGTATGTGAATGTCATCCACAATTTTTATCATTAATGCCTACATATATACAGTTGTACAACTAATAGCTGTTTTGCAGGTCTCACTACAAACCATAATTTAATAGTGTGCCCAGCTTTCTAGAAATGACAATGGGTGGAACATGTTTTGAAATGATTATTTCTGACTCAGCAGATATGCTAACTATTTGTGTCTGGCCAAATATCCTGAAAATTGTCTGCTGTATGCTTTGTCACAGTAAGGACAGTTTGCACATGGCATTAGATTTAGCTCTTATCCATCATCACAGGAACATGCCACTAACTGAATCCTAAAGGGCATTTAGGGACAACTACCTCTGAGAATGTTTGGGGTTATGAAAAAGTACTAGAGAATCATCAGATAACCTATGTAGAAGATTCTATAGGAATGAGAAGTGTACTAATTGCTTCTCTGACAGAGTAAATGATGCTTGGAACAGACTACCAAATTACATTAAAGCAAGTACTAATTTAGATATTTTTAAGAACAATCTGAACATTTATTATGAGAACAAGTGTTTTGGTATATTGGCAAGCTAGAAGGGCATTAATGCCCATGCTTGAAACATTTGTAGGTATATATGTATGTATGTACACATGATTTTACAAATTTGCACAGTACATGAACAATGGTAAAAGATTGCATTAAGGTAACATGTTAGTGTTATGCATCAGCACAGTCAAGTCAGTCTGCAGATACCATCCATCAACCTAATAGCAACATAGGACTTTGCATTTTGTTACACTCAGCAGTCTAAATAACTGTCTGAGTAAATGTCTCAAAGCACTGTCTTTACTTGCTTTAACTGTTTGTTCCTATAGTGCAGTGAGTTTAAGCAGCATTGCATGGAGATAACCTGACTAGCATGACCAATGGCAAAAACTCAACAGTTTTTGCCATAGGATATGAAGAACCATTCACTGTCACTTGGCACTGGTGCACAATGTCAAACTCCACACAAATGCAATGAACAAAAAGTGAAGGCTTTATTAGGGGGCATTTCTGACATGTGTGTGGTGTTTGATTCTATTTTCTTATCAGATTAAAAGTGTGAAAATGGAGTAGATAGGAAAGTGGTCAAATGTGAAGCAAGCAGGTTGAAGAACAAAGGGGAAGACATATAGGAATTTGCAGGAGGGAATTAGGAAAGAGCCATAGGTACCCACCTCTTGTAATATGAACACATATATAAAATTGGATGCATTTGCAATGCAATCATGTTGTATAGTCATATGGACCAAATCAAGTATGTCAAGAGGACAAATGGGTGGAGTGGAGAGCTATGTATGGCACACACTTTTTTTGTGGGAGAGGTGCCCATTTTTTTGTTTTTATTTCAAAAATAGGGGAATGTTTGGAAAGGAATGTCATTGTCAGGTAAGTAGGGTAGGTGAGGTATCAGGTGCACAACAACAGGACAAACAAGACAGACAAAGGGACAGTGAAGGACACAAAAGGTTGGGCATACTATGACTGGGGATAGGGAGGGACATCAGAGGTGCATGCCTGTCATGCATGGGAGCAGTAAGAATTTAGTCCTCACCCCCAGAACTGTCATCATTGTTTCCTTCCTTGGCATAATGCTGTATTGCTTGACGTGTTTTTTTTTCTGCATTCATACAAGCAACTTCTCCAGACAGGTCAGGTGTGCACTAATGCTACTTTCTAAGATCTCATGCACCATGCCTGGTAGCTCTTGATAGGTGACCTAGTCCTCACCTCCACCAATTCTCCCAGAGGGTACGAATGCACCGACTGCTGGGGCAATGTTACCTGATGTTGAGGGCCTAGGTAGTGCTGGGACTTCACAGATAGAACTGCTAGGTTGGGTCCCAGATGTGCTGGGTGTTGGTGTGGCAGTCACTGGAGAGGTAGCAGGCTGAGCCTCACTGGTTGGCCTACCTCCCTGTGCTGAAATACATTTTGTTTGTTGTCAGAAAATTATGACATCAGAACGGTATGATCACATATAAGAAATAAAAATGAGAGATAAGGGGTGGGGTAAGAGAAAAAAACACATATTATTATAACCATTATAAGTCACATACAATAAATTATTACAACAGAACTGTATTTTTAATTTTATGTTCGCTATAGTTTTTCAAAATCAAACATAGGACTGAGAATTGTACAAAATAATCATTGCAACATGCAGATATTGCATATATGCTTTTATAGATAATGCAGATTTAGTTAACAATATGGCATTTCTGCCAGTTTTGATAACATTAAAATTAAATATTTTTTTTATTATTATGTATTTGTTAGTTGTGGAATATCTGAATACAGGATTACACTTGCCTACTGAAATTGCCTAGAGCTACAGATTAAAACATGCATGCTTGCTTTTACAGTTAAGAGTTGCATGCTTAGTTTGCTAGTAATGTACGGAAGAGCAATAATTTTAATAAAATAATGTTCATCTGTGCTGCATGCATATCCTTTGCTCCTCTGAGTCTTGTTAAGCTTTCATCATGTGCTTACCTGTTCCATGAAATCTGCTGGGTAGTGTAAAAACAAAGAAGGATAGAAAAAGAGAAAATCATTATGTATATTAGTCTTGGCCATCTCCAGCTTTCTATAGCAGTTAACGTATCTTTATCTGTATACTTGCACAACTATGGGATGTCAGCAGTCCTAAACTCATCCAGCTACTCGTTAAGTTGTGCCTGCTTGTGCCACTTCATGCTATTTTAATGATGCCTGCGTTTCTCTCCTGTGTGTGAAATGCCAGTCACACTGGAGACAGCTTTTGCTAGACTGTTCCAACCCTCAGCCTTATACTGAGACCAGATATAGTCCACATGCAGCAGCCTACAGCTGTAGCACTTTATGAGGAGTGTAGTGAATGTTCTTGACTCCTCCACACACTATCTTAGAGCCCTGAATTGGGCACCTTCCTTTCTATCTCTTTCCAAGTCTGCACAGGACATCCAACAACAGCTAAAGTGTTTTCCCTCCAATTGATGATATTGCACTTTACTGCCAGTGTGCAAACCTGCACAACCATGCCAACCATGTTTGCACAAAGATAAGGGGAGGCCAATATTGTCAAACAGAGAGGATGGCAGTTTATGAAATAGGAAGGTTAATGTGACAGCTGGCATTAATTAATGGCATGTGTGCTTGTAGACCTGACAATTCCCTGTCCAATGGTAAGCAATGATATGTCAACTGACTTTACTTTTAAGACCCGAAGTTGGGAGGATCAATTTTATGATGATGCATATTTTGTGAGGTCTTACACCATGATAAAACAAATCTGCACAATGTGGAATTCAAACCTGTGTAAAATAGAGAATACATATATTTCCACCACAAAAAAAGTGTTTGTCAAACATGGTCATTTATAATGTATATACATAAAAGAATGAGTGATGCTACACTTCAGTTAACCATGTATGTGTATGACCTGACAAGTTCCTGGTTTATGTATTATCATTTGTGATGGTGGAGTAATGTGTGACAATATCCTAGAAATTAATATACTTGTATTACTTTCAGAGTGCATGTCTGCATAATGTGTCAAACACACAATGTATTTTTCTGTTTTACAGTTATACATATGTTTTGTGTGCTGTGGAGATGACTGTTAGCAAAGAATTAAGTCCATCCCAGGTCAGAAAATACATTTTTAATTGCAGAACCATAACTGTGTTGATAACCACAGTTACATATATAATATATATAATATCATGTGTATGCTCAATCCACCTGATATACATAGTTATATTTATGGAGAAAAACACTGGAATGCTCACCACAGCAGAATTCCCAAGCTAAAAGCTGGTATGAAATGCACAGTCCACCGCTTCAAAAGTTAAAATCTCTTTATTAGAACACTGCAGGCACAAAAGGATAAGCGCTTTCGCGTGCTGTAACACACGCTTCTTCAGATCTATTTAGTCAAAAAACCAGGGAGTTTATATACACTGGATGAAATTCAATCAAGCATTTAATGCACATCAATTAAACAATTAATGAAGCATCCAGTTTTAAAGATACAAGTGCTTGTCCACCTGTCTATGGATTCACTGCTATATAAAGTTTAAAACACACTAAAACTATTTAGCACATAAAACCTCACTACTACTAAGTTGAAACTAAAAAGGGAAAAAATACGTACATATAGATTTCCAGATGTATGGAGCAACAATAATAAAGTTATAGTTATAGTTAATAGTAAATATAGTTATATTTATGTATAATTCCTTTTATATTGTTAATTTACCTTAATTACAGTGGAATAGTACTGATAAAGTTTGGAGTGTGTTGGATTAGAACTCTGGATCACATGTGTGATAGTCCTAAACTTATATCTGGTGCTATAGGAAAAGCTAGACAGCATGTTATTTTTTTCACTCAGTACTGTCCAGAGTGCTGACAGCTTTGCAACAATGCTATAAAAAGTAACAATGCATCTTTTTGAAAATAACGTTTCTTTTTTGTCTGCAGCAATAACTGTGTTTGCAGGTGAGCAATGCACAAACAAGACAGGCAAATGCCAAAATACATTATTATTGTAAAATATGGCTATTATATTTTTAAAAAATGGGGGACATGAACCATGGTCTTCCTATCCTATGTGACGTGTGCCTTAATATCTTTACAAGGTCTGCTACACACACTTGATTCATAGGCATAATATATGCTGTCCTTAATATACAAGCTGCTGACCACCACACAATGACATTAAATGGGATTGCACTGCTTAAGGCAACTGCCATTAAATTTAAAATATTTATACATTTCACCATGTTTGTACTAAGCTGCATGCTGCACAAATATTAATTAAATAAAAACATTTTAACATGTTAAAGATTTTTACACAGCTCTGGATTTGAACTATCATGCTACTGAAACTGCAGAAAACAGTGGGGGTGTGTTCTCTCTCTCTCTTCTTGCCACAGACAAAACTTTACAGCAGGAGAGCAAATTGTGCATACAAGCAATTCCTACTTTCTCTACAGTATTAACAGGACATACACTTTTACATTCCCAGTTGGTTGTACATGTGTGGTTTACATATTTAGTGCGAGTGATCACACAACCATTTATGAATACTATGAATATATTTGCACAAATGTAGCTCTGTCCACTTTGTATTGTGTTAATTCATTCACTTATCTGTACTGTTATCTCAGACATGCGCTCTATACTGCATTTTGTATCCTTCTCCTGTAACTCTATGATCAAAAGTACATGACAATGAAAAACATTAATCAGCACAGTTAGGAGAGCTAGTGTACTATTGAATAAAAATGATAAATGAGTGCTGTTTAGTTCCATTTTAAAGCTTGCTAAAGTTATTTCTACACTTTGTAAGTGTATCCTCAATGACACGCCCACTGCAAGGAAGGATGTGTCAACTGTTGTTGTGTCTTCCTTCTCTATTCCACTAATCAATCACAGTTGCAAGCCATTAGATGCTAACAGAGTTGTAGATCCTACACTATATTTATGGCATTCATCAATTCTAATGAGTTCACACTTCATTTGCATTATCACAGTGCTCAGAGGGCTGAATCTGCACTATAAAAAGGTAACAGTTTTGTTAGGGGAGTTGAAGGTGTTAAAACTTATGCATCTGAAAAAAAAACAGAAGATTGTTATTCCTTTGAAGGTGATTTTTCTACAGAAAAGGCTTCTTATGTTGATAAGGTATACTTGAATTATTCAAGTACATTTTATATTTTGTACAATGTTACAAATCAATTTATATATTCAGGAGAAAATGGAAATTTTAGTTGTATGCATGTCTTCACTGTTAGAATAGGCATTTTTGGCAGTCCTTTAAATTTGTCAAATAAACAGGTTATAAACTTTCCTCAAAAGTATTATTGTTAAAATTGTATTTTACAGTCATCTTTGTTATTGGAGAGAAATGTAATGTACATGTCACTGACTCAGAGTTATGTTTCTGAGATGGCCCAGGACCACCTCCAGGGTAGTGGTTAGCACAGTGAAAGGTGACTGGCAATCATAAATTGACTGTTCTGTTCTAAATGTGTACACATTTTGATAATTGTGTGGAAAGCGTGCATACCAATATAATTCTGAAGTAATCTTTGGTTTGAACAAACCTTCATTTGTTTGTTGTTTTGGGGATGAGGGAGCAACCTACCACTTGTGTGCTGTAAGAACAAATGTTGTGTCACAAGTATTGTCTGTTGAAAATGTGTAGGCACCATGATATTTCAGTAGTAAAGATAATAAAAATTACTTAAGTGGTATTCCCTGGTTTGGACAAATCTTGGTTTTTGTGTGAGGGAGAGGTGGGACAACCACATAACCTCCAGTTAAGAAGTTAACTGAAAAGTCTATTTCCAGTGCTTAATGCTGACAAATATGTACATAAGTAAAACTTTTGCTTAGGCAATTGTGTGCTGTGTCCTTCTCTGTTTTATGTCATGTAGAATTATGACACCCAAGCATACAAATCCATATAAACCCCCTTCCAGTGACTTGGAAAATTAAGTGATAATCCAGGTGTTTAGGCACCATAATGCCTTTTTGCTTGAGAGAAGACATGGGGATATAGCTGCCAGAATGCAGTGAATGATTTTAATGCAGTAGGGGTTAGTGCCATATATTAGGATCAGATGTATCACCTGGCTACTGATATGATTTCATCACCCTGGAGGACAGCAGCTATAATTGCAAGAGAATATCTGGTTATGGTGGGGGTGCCACTGAGCCCCACTGACACCAAATGAAGAGTTCCTGTCCACTGTCAGAGATCCAGATAGCTCAGTGGAGACTGTTCAACAACATATGATTGATGATGTTGCTGATGTTTCTGGGAGGACAACTATGTCCTAGGAGGAGCTTCCAGGTAAGCTTATACATGGCAAGTTTCAGATTTGCTTGTATGGTAAAATATATAATTTCAGTAAGACTTCCTGGGGAATTTCTTTTCTGTACCTGTTATTTTTACATATATATATATATATATATATATAATATATATATATATATATATATATATATATATATATATATATATATATATGATGCAGTTGTTCATTGTGGTGGGTGGACATGTCAGCCAAGTTTCAGTTACAAGTATTTCTTTCAGGACATATAGGCAATTTTGCACTCTCTGTACCCCTATTTTATTCCTATTGTGATAGTTAATTGGCATCCTTACCTTGCTTTAGTTCTTCCAGAACCATCCAACCTACAAAGTTTGGAGTCATCTGCACATGATAAGTACATTTGTTTTTCTAATTGATAACCATTCTTCAGATATATACATTTATCTGTGTATGTAAGGTGGGCAAGAGGAGGGTCTGCATTTCTGAACAATCTGCGATAGTGGGACCAGTGTTACTTTGTTTTCATATACATTGTTTTAATATTTAGTGTAGTAGTAATTTTGTTCCTGCATTTGTTGCTTATTATCACAGGTGATCCTGGCATTGGAAGTGTAGGACTCCTACCACCTATGTTACAGTATTGATAAGCTCTGATGATGATGGCCAAACAGAGCTACAGTCCATAGAGCAGAGGTTGGCTCTCATGCCGAGAGTGAGATACAGCCACCCCCTCCTTTGCATACCTATTCCACTGAGCCCACAGAAATTGGACAGGTTTACGGTGGCACACTTGATCAGAGTAGTGTGGTTACTGCAGCTTCAGTGATGGTTGACTCTGGTCATAGCCAAAGTGTGGGTGAGGTGCCAAACAGGATGGTTGTTAGGCTTGCTCAGAGGAGGCCTGCTATCCACCCTCCACCTTATCCAGGTGTATCATCATGTGCAACTTGATTTTTATTTAGGACCATTCAGGAGGCACAGGCTTGTTCCACAAGGGCCTCAGAGGGCATGGTGAAGGTTGTATATGTAGCACAGGTTGACATGCATGACTGCCTCCACCATGTGGCTGATTCAATAGATTGGATGAATGACATAATGGATCGTGTGCTGGGAGGGGAGCAGCATCCATATGGATGTAGGTCAGCAGCATCATGTGCTGCTAACCTACATCCATGTAGGTCAGCAGCATCATGTGCTATTAGCCAACATGGCAGTGCCTAATCCTTCTCCCATAGTAGCACAATTTCCATTGCTACATCAGTGGTTGAGGTGTCCACACCCAGATGTGGTAGGACATGGGATCATGGTTCTGGGAATTATTGTGAGGAGAGCTCATCCAACATATATCATCATGTTTGGGTAGCACCATCACATCTGACCATGGGCATGGACATGTCAATGCAACTCCTGGCAGATCCAATACTCACTGTCAGGGGAGATGATACTGACTATTACTTCTACCATGCATGGCTCATACCTGTCTGATATGCCAGGACATAGAGCTGGCACAGATTTTGACTGTGTTCTTGTAGACACTCACACACACATTTCATCTTGAGTGCCTATACAGACACACACACACACATAACAGGTACACAAGTCATTTGTGAGGCTTGTAGCTCATTCTGTCTCATTTTCAATTTGATAATTAGTTCCATTTCCACCTACCTATCTTTTTTACTCATGCACACTCATTACATTTGTGTCAGCCTTAGTCTCCTGCTCCATCAAACAGCACCCAGTCCAAATTATGATAACTGTGTCATCTCCTTGTTTCTATCTTTTGGATTATGGGATATATATGCATTCTTTTCTGATGCACATGTTGCATAGCTGACTGAGTAATTAGTATATGTGTGTTGGTGATACTACTTTGAAAATTGTACTGCTTTCTTACATGTTTTTGTATTGTATGTATCTTTGATGTATGAAGCATATTAGTTGATAAACAGCAGACATCTATTGACATAAGTCAGTCCTGTCACATGTCAATGTCATTGCTGTAAAACACACAACTTCTACTTAAGTACACTTGCAAGTAACAGTATGCTGGGATCTGCCATTCATTTGTGTTCTTAAACATTTATTTTCCTGTTCCAGGTTCATCACTTACCTTGATAGTCCTGCAATTACAAGTGTTTTAATTTGGGGTTGACTCTGTCTGATACTAGCAGTACACAGCCATTACATGGGTAAGTAAAGGTTGTGAGGATTGGTTTGCATCAATTTTGTTATATGTATGTGCATAGCATGAAAATTGTACCCCTTAGGTGGTCATAATGTGCACTATCTATTGCCTCTTGGCCAGGGCGAGGGCATATTGTGCATGGCTATATATATCTACACCCACAGTGGGTGGTGATTCCCCCTCTGAGTCCTCACCTGCATGTAGCAATGCAGTCCTTGTTAGTGGTGGTGGAATGTTTCCCCTACATCTTGGTGTTCCTGTTGAGGCTGTTTTCTTAGGATAATATTGTGTAGGATACCACAGACAGTGAAAATTTCAGTACAAATACTGGGCCCCTGATGCATCTAGATACCTGAACTGTAATTTTAGCAGCCCCAACATACCCTCTAGAATATTTCTTGTCTGTGAATGTGTCTTGTAGTATTCTTCCATGGGTGTGTGTGCATTTCTGATGGGTGTCATTAGCAAAGGTTTGAGTGCATCCCCTGCATCCCCCAGTAAATGACCTTATGGGATATCTTCCATGGACAACTTCTGGTAGAGTTGAGAGTTGTGCCAAATGTGGGAGTCATGGTAACTGCTGATGTTGCCAGTACACATATTCAGGATGATTCCCTAAGTGTTACACATGACCTGGCAGTTAATGGAGTAGAAGTCCTTTCTGTTTATGTAGACCCTTCCCTGTTTCCAATCTCAATGTGCATGCCGTATATGGCACTCAAGTCTTCAGGAAAGTGTGTATTGGGGTAGAAATCTTACATGGTTGTAACTCTGTCCTCAGAGGTACAGGGAAAATATATATAGTCACTGGCATGCTGTAGCATAGCATTCAGAAACTGATGTAGGATCCTGCATGCTGATACCTGTGACACTGCCAGCATGTCCTCTGTCAGTCTCTAAAAGGTTCCTGTAGTTAAAATTCTAAGTGCTACACATACCTTGGTCTCCACAGGTATTGGTTATCCTGGGTTTACCCTTGCTGTCAGCTGAGGGCGTCAAAGGTTGCAGAGCTCCTGTACTGTGTCTCTATCCACCCTGTAGCACTCTAATATTTCTGCTTCATGCAGACCATGAAAAGTTAAATGGGGACTAAACATCCTTTCTATTCTTGGCTGAGGTCTAATAGTAACAGATGCAGTGTAGATTTAGGTCTGTTGCAAATGCACATGCAGAAGGGAAGCAGAAGCCCCTAACATTTTTTCCATGTAGAGTACTTTTCGTGGCTATATTCCAGTAGGTTTTGGAATTGAGGCCAACACCTACACTAAGTGTTCTTGATTGCTTTATAACTTGTAGAATAGCTCCTCCATCTTGGGTTGGTTGATTTGCATACAGTTCAGCTGCTTATGCTGTAATTAGCATACCACAATGTTTAATTGGTTTGTGCAGTTTGTGCACCTCTATACAATGTGTAGAGCCACTTACTGAATACAAATCTTCACACTACCATGTGCATGTTGCAGCGTGATGTACACATGGTCATAGCTATTTAGAGCAAAGCTTGCTCCAAAGTTTGAAATGTTGCCCACAGCAGCTTATTATCAGGCTGACATCAAGCAGATATGACATTGTTGGTTTAGGTTACACTTCACTATGTTATATACTCATTGGCCAGATGCAAGCATCTCAGAGCTCAGTGAGTATACAACTATAAGCTTTATTGCCATATTAGCAACTGAAGAGCAAGAAAGTACCAGAGCCTGTTCAAGGGATTTTCACTATTTCTTGCTTATCTCCTAAACTGACTCCTGACTCCATATAGACTCTGAGACCTCCCTGCATCCTGGCTGATAAGTATGACACACTTTTCAGCTTAATGTCAATGATTCAGTTTTACTCAGACTGCTGCAGTGTACCTTAATTCACAGTTACTCTGGTTATGGTATTGATCTGAAGAATTCTACAGCTCTGAAAAGATTATTGATGAAAGCACTTATCTTTCACTTAGTCATTCAAAAAAGCTTCCTCTTAGTTCATCCATACTGAACTTTTCTTTATTTTTAGTCATTCAGTGATATAACCACCTGTCTTACTGATCAGTGTTAGGGTCGAATGATTATTTCATAGCTGTTTGTCTTCAATTAAAGTTAAATCAGTCTATGGTAAGATGAATGCATTAAATATCTTAATAACTCATATCCAAGAAGGTGAAAGAAAGTTGCAACTGTCACTACCTTATTGTTTTCAGGTATACTACAAGCGGTACTACAAAGTTCAACATTCTGCAACCGCTACTGTAAATTTTCTGCCAGATTATACTGACATAGGTTCATAGGTTCATAGGTTCATACTAGGCTATCTGCCCGAGGGCATTTACAAGCCTAGCCCATAGTTTTGTGGCTTACGCCACCCCTTTAGTATGGGGAACTATACCCATTATTTTGCTGTGCCTCTGTCGAGCAGTGACACTGAGGTAATCCCTGGGGTATATCTGCGATCTCCCATCCATTGGTCAAGATTTCTCTTGAACAAGGCCAGCGAGGTGCTCTGCCTCACATATACCGGGATTTTATTCCACAGCATAGGGAGTCTTTGGGTGATGAATCTATCCCTCCAGCACGTCCTATTAATAGCCGTGTCGAGGTTTAAGTCTCCTGCCCTTGTGGCTCTGACGGATCTAGATTTTTATTCATCAAATCTGGGTTTGACATGGCCTTGTATGTTAGCAAAGGTCACCTCTGAGCAAGCGGTAAGCGACTGAATAGAGCTGGAGTTCTTTCAGTCGGGCAGCATAGGACAGATGTTTGAGACCCTTTATCCTTTTGGTGAGGAACTTTTGTGGCCTCTCCAGCTGCTGTGAGTGTCGGGTCAGATACATTCCAAATGGGGCATTGTACTCAATCATTGGTCTGATGAGTGATGAGTATAGGGAGACTATGACCTCCCTTGATCTAGATGAGAATCCCTTCATGATAAGGTGGGCAATGTAGAAGGTCTTCCTAACTACTTTAGCTACATGGGTGTCGAATGACAGACTACTATCAACCTGGGTCCCCAGGTCCCTGATAACTTCTTCTGTGCTCAGTGGATTGCCACCTATTTGGTAGCTAGGGGTAACCTTGTTTTTCCCGAAGGGTATGACTATGCATTTTTTGGCATTTAACTTTAGGCCATGGCTCTGGCACCAGTTATCCATTTCTGTGAGACCCTTCTGAAGGATATCTGTGTCAGATGTGTTTTCTACTATGGCCCAGTTTGCAGTCATCTGCAAACTTTGTCAGCCATAACCCTCCTGTGTTTGCTTGTACTTGGAAAAGTAGATGCCAAACAAGAGTGGGCCCAGGACTGAGCCCTGTGGTACACCACTTGTGACAGGCTTTGAGTCTGACATGGCGCCAGCAACTCTGACCCTGTGGGTTCTGTCACTCAGCCAGTTTGCAACCCATCTTGTGATGTATGGGTTAACATTTAAGCTGATGAGTTTTTCAATGATACCCGAGTGGGGTATTGTATCAAGGCCTTCGCCAGATCGAGGTAGGCTGTATGGACTGCCTTTCCCTCATCAATGGCTTTGGTGACTGTTTGAAAAAGTCAACCAAGTTTAGAAGGCATGATCTGCCTTTGACAAAGCCAAACTGGGATGGATCCAAAGTCTGCAAATTCCCTATGTCTTTATTTATGAGGTCCATTATGATCCTCTCCATGGCTTTGCAGATAAGGCTTGTCAAGCTAATGGGCCGGTAATTTCCAGGGTCGGTGGAGGCACCGCCTTTGTGAAGTGGGACCACAGTTGCAGTGCGCCACTCCCTGGGTACGTATCCAGAGGTAAGACTATGATTAAACAGCTTTCCTAGCTGTGGGTTTAATTCCTTATTGAGTTTGTGGAGCACACAGCCGGGGACACCATCAGGTCCCATGGATACTGTGTTTTTTGCTTTGGAGAGAGCAGTTCTCACTTGGGCGTTGGAGATGTTTGGGGGGCTGCAATCGCTTGGTATAGATATCTCTCCTTTTGGGGGGGAGGGGGGGGAGAAGTTTGCACTGAACCTGTCAGCCAGTATGTTGGCAATGTCTGTAGGATCAGTAATCTTCACATCATTTTGAACTAGTTCTGAGCATATCTGGGAGTTTCCTCCCAGGTTTCTAACATAGCTAAAGAAGGTCTTATGATTGTCTTTTGAGTCTTTAGCTATTTTTCTCTCAAAATTTGCTTTGGATGATTTTATGAGAGCTCTTCGTTTTTTACTTATAGTGATCAAGGGTGTCTTACCTTTTAAGGATTTTGCTCTATCTTGTAGTAGCTTCCTCCTTTTGTTGTAGAGTTTGTTTATGGCTGGGGTCCACCAGACTGGACGCTTGCCTTTGGTACAAAGAGTCTTTGCTTTGCTTGGGATTGCCTTATCCATGCAGTCCTGCAGGTGCTGGTAGAAGGCATTTGTAAGTGATTCAGTGGCTTGAGTACTGTTTTCCGCTGGCTCGGGGGCCTTAAAGGAGACCACACTAGTCTTTAGAAGTGTGAAGTCGGCTTTCGAGAAGTTCTTTACTGTGGTCTTTTTTATTTCAGGTGGGGGTGGGATGAGGACCTCCAGCGAGATTAGTTTGTGATCTGATCTCACCAGTGAGGGGTATACTTCCGGTGTTGAACATTGTGCTCCCATGTTCGTGATGATGAGATCAAGTATGTTTTCTCCTCTTGTGGGGATGGTGACTAGTTGTTCCATGGCATTTGAGTTTATGAATTCCAGGAACTTTTGGGCTAGGGTGTTTGGGCTTGAGTAGTGTTCCCAGTCTATATTAGGGTAATTGAAGTCACCTAGTATGATGGTGTTTGGTGATACATTTATCCCCTCTAGTGTTTTCAGGAAGGCCATGTGAGGTTCCTGAGTTTGTGAGGGTGGCCTGTAACATGCTACAATTTGCAGAGCAGTCTTACCTATGGTTAATTGCACCTGGATGGTCTCTGATGCATCGTGTGTTGCCACCAGTCTTGAGGTGTGGGTGTCCTTGATGAATATGGATACCCCCCCTCCTTTCTTGGTATTGTCCGGATTTTGGGGCCGGAACGCATGATAAGAGGTAAAACCTGATAGTGCTGGGGTGCTCTCAGGAGCCTTGAACCAGGTTTCTGTCACTGTACAGACATCGATGTTCTCCATACTGAGAAGGGCCTCGAGTGCATGCATTTTGAGATTTAGACTTCTGGCATTGAGCAGCATTACCCTTAGTTTTTTCCTTTTTTGTGTTCTAGGGTGGTAGGTTTAGAATTTGAGCCTTGCCTAAAAAAGGCACTATGGGGGTGGCAAGAGCCTTTGCCAATATCCGGAATCCCAGGGGTGACAGGTGCAAGCCGTCCCTTGCGAAGCAGCGTGGCTTGTCCAGCATGTCATCCCAGGCAGACAGACATTGGATCCCCTTTGAATGACACCAGAGTTTAAGCCAATTGTTAAAGCTGATCATCTTATCTCTGTATTGTGGCATCATTCTTGGTGAAGGTAGGATACTGCTCAAGGTCAGGGTCATACCTGCCTGGGCTACATAATCAGAGAGCTCTTCAATGTCTCTTTTCATGTAGTCCAAGGAGGTACGTCTCAGGTCGTTTACACCAGCGTGGACAATGACTGAGTCGTATTTGTACCTGCTGTTGAGAGACCTGAGTGCTTGCGTTATGTGGCGGATTCTAGCGCCCGACAGGCAGCTTACTGTGACCTTCTCCTTACTCAGTCTGGTGGCGGGGCGTCAGTGTGTCTGACTATGGAGTCACCAATGACTAGTGTGTCTGGCATTGTGTTTGGCCTTAAGGGCTGTGACTGTTTGACACTCTGACTGTGAGGTCTATGTGTTGCAGGTGTTGTGTTCTGAGGTGGTGGTTGTTTGGGTGTCTGCTTTGGTGGCCTCTGCTGTTTTGGTAGATTTTTGATCAGAGCCGCCGAGTATGTCTTTGTGTGTTTATGTGTATGATTTGAGGTTGTGATGGTACTATGTGAGACTGGGTCTATAGTGTGTGTGGTAACCTTCTCCTCCTGACTGGTCTTGCCAGTCCTATGTTGAGAGAGCTCAGCCTCCAGTTTGGCCGTATAGTTGCATCTCTCGCATGTATTTGTGTTTTGTGGGAGGAGGAGAGGGTTCTCTGTGTACATGAGGCAATTGGAACATTGCCTCAATATTCCCAGGTTCACCAGCTGAGCAGGAGAGGACACTAGCAACTGATCCCTCGACATGCTAGAAGGACTAGACAAAAAAACTTTAAAAGAGATTCCGAGGGACGTGGGTGACCGAGAAATGGGGGTTTGCCTTTTTGGGGTGCTATCTATAAGAGTGCCGTATCAAGGTAATAAATACTGTAGGAGCAAGTGCTAGGTTTAACAGATAGAGAAAAGTCTACTTGGAGTCAAGTAGAGATTATCTTTTTAGGTATTAGAGAAAGTGCTAGTAACAGGGATGCTTAAAGCTAAGATTGAAAAGAATGCACTCTGCAGTGTGCACTAGAGAAGTTAGATATGAAAGTAGGTAACTTGAGTTTTACCTGTTTAAAAAGTTAAGGTTTAGTGGAGAGTTACTATTTTTAAAACAGCAAGATGGACTGAAAGGGGTGGTTACTTTTGTATTTTGGTACTATGAAATACAATAGGATGGCCAATAAATTTAAATAATTGAAGGGGTGGGATTTCAAAAGTGATGGTTTTGTGATTACTCACATAAGCCAGTGAAAATAGAGAGAAATGAGATATATGGTCAGATTAACATAAGAGGCGGGCAACTAGAAAGACAGTGGTATTTAACAAGACAACTTAAATGGGTGGGAGGGAGGGAAAAAATTCTGCCTGACTCAGAACAGAGAGAGCTGTGGTCTCTTTTGAAGTTTTAATATGCTGTTAAAACAGAATGCAAGCAAAACACAAGGTAAAGAAAACAAACTACAGTATTCAAAATATAGAAAGGCAATACAGAAATACAAAAAATAACAGCAAACTAACCTTTCCTTCACAGCAAAGTGTAGCAGAGTCTGGATGAGCCTTTCTGGTAAAGCATAAACATATTTATCATACTGGCAGACTGAGTGGAAAATGAATGGTACAGTGACTGACTCATCTGATTTCAAAAGGAAGTGAAAATAGAAAAACTTCACAGTTTTTATACTATAAAAAATTAAAGGTGGCAGTTTACATCAGTGGATTACTTTTTTTCAACCCATTGATAACCTGTGGCCTGTATTTCTTGAAAAATCATGTTTAAAGTATTGTTTGCTAGGCATCTGTGCCCATTTGGTGCCCTTTTATCTTGAAAGTTGTTTTTTTTTCTGTTTAACTTAAGTTGCTTGAATAGTTTCTTTGCTCTGGATTATAGAGACTGCTCAGTTGTATAGCAAAATTTTCTTGGTGATCAAGCACAGATGTTGTGTTGATTCTGATGCCATTTTGTTTCCTGATCTTCTATGTTCTAAAAGTGTGGTAGGTTGAGATGAATTGTACCACAACCTGTTTTAAAGACATTATAATGATAAACTGTCCAAAATCTTGTTAAATGGCAAATTTTGTAGTGGATGCCATGATCCTGCTAACCATCATACGTTGTTTTTTGGGTTCAGTTACACTTCATAGCATTGCACTGCTGTAGACGTTATACAAATATCCATGCGCCAGCAAATGTACATGCTATACATTTTTCTGTTATGGCAGCAACTAAAGAGTTAGATAGTTTCCGATTACATCCTGCACACATGCTTAGCATTGTGTGAAATTTAAAGCACACTGCACTGTATATTACAATAAGTAGGGTAGTCATACAGCTTGAAGAATAAAGTATAATAAATAAAAGAGAGGCACAATTCATAACTCATCCTTTTGAGGAATAACATGTTTAGCTGCACTGGATAAGTATAGAAGCTGAATCCACTGATTTTTCCTGCCCTTTGTGAGAGAAAGGGGGTATTTCCTCATTTGTTGACATCCAGTACTGAGACACAGTGGTCCACAGGATTACACAAGTATGTTTGTAAATTACTTATTTTGACCAGTTTCACTTCTAAATTTAAACAGCTTTCACTTAGTGCCAAACTGATTACACTTGGCTAATGTTTTATTGCTATAATTCATAACTTTGTAATTCAAATACCTGTTGCAGCTAAGTACTATTCTCCTTTTTAGAACCCAGTCCAAAAATTACGTTATTTACATGCTGTTAGAGGAATAACATTCTTAGTTTTGCATGAAAAATATCATTGAAAAGGATGCATTTTCTGTACCACTTTTATTTAATTCTTAAGAAATGGTGTCTCTCCATGATGAGCACAGGAGCACTTTCCGGTCAAGAAACATATTCAGAATCACAAATTATACAAACTGTAATAGAAAGATTCAATACCATGACTACAGGATGAAACTCACAGGCTTAGTTCTTTGAAATAGTGGTACATATCAGAATTCCTTGCCACCCCATAACCTTTTTTAAAAATGTAATAGATTGTTAATTTGTGTTAAGAAATGTTGGAATTTGACTGTATACAAGAATCATGCTGCTCTCTCAGTGTTTTGGTGTTGTACTGCATTTTATTGTAATGTCACCAAGACTGTTCTGGTAGTATCACCAGTATCAAAGACACTTAGAACAATTTAAGACTGCAATTCAATAAGAGGAATCTTGCACTTGTATGAATGGGTAACAAAAAATAGGGCATTTTTGAAATACATGACTAAAGTGAACCAGAGACCCTGGATTCCAGGCTGGAAATATTACAGCACACATGATACAGAAGAATACAGACAACTAATAAGATTAAGACACCAGGAAATTAATAGACAGAATAAGGTAAAAATACTAATAGAGTTAAGGTGATACTTTTACTAAGACTCCTCATATCCTCAAATGTAAATGACATAATTTAATTGCAGTCATATTTTCTTTAGAATTCATGTTTTTTCCTCAAGAAACTACTGAGTTGAAAAAAAGACAACTTAAAGTCCACTTGCTGTTCCCTGCAAGAATAAAAATATTTTTTACTGAAGGTCCTAAAACTTTTGACACTCTGAAAGCAACAGTTTCTTATCTTTCAGCTAATAAAACCTTGGATAATGTGGAAGAAATGGATTTCTCCCAATTTGGGGTTAAGCGTCACTTAGAAAAAAATGAATGGAGCACTGCTGACAAGAAGAAGAAGAAACGATAAAAGACATATGAAAAACACAAACATTATTGTCTTCTATTTGCTCTGTAAGGCAAAAAAGTTCTTTGAAAACATTCATGCTTTACACGTGTCAGTCTTTGAAACAATATAAATACAAGATAAGCAGGACATTTTATAACTAAAGGAAACAACCCTAAAGAAAGCAAGGTAACATATCTTTCTCTATTACAGTGTAAATACTTACAGTCATGATTTTTCTAACTCTAAATGATGTTTAGATAGTTCATTTATAAATTACCTGCCTTTTACTGCTAGTATAGAATATGATGTATTTACACTGACATATTAATGTGGTGTGTTTAAATGAGCATGATTCCTTTTTATATTATTTACACTAAGCTGCATGAAATATCTAAACTGATGTATTTAATACACATAATAATATATAAAAACTGATAGTAATAACTGTCAAAAAGTGTCTTGAAAAGTAATTATCTATTCTTTGATGCTAAAAGTGCCTTTCTGACTAACAAACAACTGTTTGGCTTGTATATCTGCCCTTAATGTTAAGAAAACTAATAGAAGTTTAATGAGCTGGTGTTCAGTTTAAAAAAGCCCTAAAAACTTCACTTACTTTGTTTTTGTCTTCCCGCCATGGTCACGAGCTGGGAACTCTTATTTTACCACCCCTGAATGAAGGTTCTTCAGTTAGAATCAATTACAGTGTGTTAAACCTTCTAACAGCACAAAATGAAAGTAAACAGTCATGAGTGATGTCAGCACTAAAACAAGACAGTATGGGTGTGGTGTCAGCTCCTAAGCTACTTAAAGTAACCAGCACACTATTTATGAGATGGCAAAGGGCTTTTACAGTTTTAACAAATATTAAAAGTACACTGAAGTACCTAATGAATTTAGAAGGTATCAACACATACATGACGTTTTATTATATTGTAATATTTGTTATTCATTTTGAATTGTACACATAAACAGCACACAAAGCTTAAAAAGAAGTATACCACTTGGAAGAAACTGTATGAATAGTTAACACATACAGACTTTACTATAATCTTTTCTGATAAGATCACCCACGTAAATTACTATAATTTAACTTAATTTTATAAAAATTTAATATATTTAAGTCCTTGACTGGAACTATATAACATATTTGTAAACACACTGCAGCTAGTGTACTCAACCTTAAAGATAGTAAGTCAATTAAGGTTCACGAATGTAGCTATGTGTTATTAGGCATGTTAAGGGTAAAAAGGAGTTGCTGTTTAATTATCAAGATACTCTGTAAGTATTAAATTGTTCAAGTAACACAATCATTAAGCAGTAATGAGCAAGAAAACATCTCAGACTTGCTTATGATATTGTTTTATATATATATATATATATATATATATATATATATATATATATATATATATATATATATATAGGAAAGAACTGCTGAATTATAAGTATGCTTTTATTAAAGGCAAGTTATATTAATATTGGACATCCTCACTGAAAATGAATGGTTGTGTAGAGACACAGTAAGTCCCATTATATAACCAAGGCTAAAGAGATTGTCTTGTATGTCTAAATTGATCAGCCTTGAACCTTAGATTGCAAATAGACATGCAACATACTTTTACTTATAATACTGAATATATATTATATAACATCACAAACGCTAAAGCCATTGTCAGCTACATCTCATATCAATCAGCATTAAAATATGATTTGAATAGCATAGGCATTTACTAACATATTGCTGTTGGTACCTGATATGCATATAAGTAACAGGTCTAATTTCTGTCTATGAAAGTAAATACCAGGCTGTGTGCATTTGTTAATTATGAAACAAGAGCGTGCTATCTAATCTTTTTAATATCCTATAGATATGTACTTGTTAGAGACACACACATGCTGCAAAGTTGCTAGTTATTGCATATTCATTAGTATATTTCTGACTGCAGTGTTATAAATATATGGTGTGGACCACTTGAGTTGAGAATATGTCTCTATATTGGGCATGTTCTCTGTTTGAACATTGTATATTATCTATAATATGATATGGAGTATCCTCACTAAATTCAAAGAAGCCACAATAGAAACAAATATTTATTAAAAATGGAGAATATGAGGATGAAGAGAAAAATGAAGGAAAATGGTTGATGGTCATATAAGGTTATCTTTTCCTGTGTATGTAGAAGAGTTGACAGTAATAAGTAGCAAACAATTGTGTTATATCATATTTAAAGCCTACTTTGCTTCTCATATTTTCCAACCTTACAGTTATAACGCTGCAGATAAATCCTGTAATATCATAGGGAGTATGAGTTGCTATTTGACATATGACATATGTGGTACACTAGCGATGAAATATGGCAGTGGCACTAATAAATATATAGGAATTGCTAAGAAATATAGTCTTAAACTATATAATACCAATGCCAAAAACAAATTAGTAACATTCATACCACTAAAATATGACTTTTTGAATTAAAAGAAAACTATAAGATTACTGATAAATGACAATACCAATGTAACGTTATATTCATTGTTACGGATACTTTCTAATTTAATCAACTTGTGGCATGGTTAACTGATGCATATAATGCTTAACATTTTTTTTTTATGTATGTATGTATGCATATATGTGTGTATGCATGTATGTGTGTGTGTGTATATATATATATATATATATATATATATATATATATATATATATATATATATATATGTGTGTGTGTTTATGTGTATGTATGTATGTATATGTATATATATGTATATATATGTATATATATATATATATATATATATATATATATATATATATATATATATACATATATAGTTAGACCATTACAATAAATTTGATACCTATGAATGCCACTCACACTATAAGGGAGATAGACAGCAAGCATATTATTTTTAAGATGCATAACCATTATTGCTACACAAAAGATATATTAAAATAAAAGATTTTCCTTTACAATTTAAACAAAACCGAATAGTTAAGTATTAAAATATATGTATAGTTGTGTTGCCGTAGTGTTTTATAAAATATTAAAAATAGATAAAGACTGTATTTAAGTAATCTGTAAAGACAGATACATGTATATTTAAAAGATATATAAGATACTTTTCATTATAAAACTACCATATGGCGGGGCCGGGGGAGGATGCTGAAATGCAGACTTAGAGAGATCGCTTGAATGATTAGATCATTCAAGGATGAGATGTTTTTTCTCATGGAGGGGTTTGGTGGTTGTTTATCTTATATTGTTCTCAGTTATGATCTTGTAATTTACTTTTATTGGGTGTCTATAATCTATTGTAATACTGTTGGAAGAAGAAAGAACAAGTCATTCTCTTCATGTACGCACATCTACACATTGTTACGAGTATATGAATATGGATAAAAGCAAAGCTAATATAAATCCAATTGCAAAATGTATATCTCTTAATGTAAATGGTTTAAATAATAGCTGCAAAAGGGGAAGTCTTTATAGATATTTAAAGCTATGTGAAGCGCAACTAGTATTTTTACAGGAAATACACCTTACACAGGAAGACATAAATAAAATAAACAATAAAAATTATACAATACTAGTAAGTTCCACCTATAATCAGAAGTGAAGGGGAGTAGCAATTTTGTGGAAAAACACCACTTTAATGCCTAAAATCATAAACACGTTCCATAACAACTCAGGAATGTTTTGTCTAGTGACAATATCTATCAATGAAATGATATATACATTAGTGAATATTTATTGGATACCAGGACTAGGTGTTAGAGTTGCCAAACAACACTTAGAAGACATTGTACAATATACCAAAGGCAATTTAATCATAGCTGGAGATTTCAATTGCATTATAAAAGAAACTGACACAAATACTAAAACTACACGTAAGAGATCACCTTTAACAAAGTTGTTATCTGAGTTTGTTGAAACTTTTAATATAATTGACATAAATGAGTATGCCATCCCAGATTCACTATTCTTTACACATTTTTCCCATAGACATAATACATACTCTAGAATAGATAGAGTGTACATAACAAAGGATTTAACCTCTAAATTAAATAAAGTCAAGACAATTTCATGTCCATTTTTGGACCATAACACCATAACATTTGAGATAGACTTATGTTTCAAGAGAAGGATATCAGTAACAAGAATACCATCTTACATAACAAATCTCAAAGATTTTAAGGAATTTTATATTAAAGAGACACAAACATTCCTAGATATCAATCTTACAAAAGATGTATCTGAAATATATATATATATATATATGGGATGCATTGAAAGCATACCTCTTTGGAAGAGCGGTGGGATGGTATAAAAATAAACAAAAACAGTGGAATAAGGAATTAATGGAATTACAGTCAAAAGTAGATAATTTAAAGCTTGATATTCAAAATGGAAACACCAACTTAATAAAAGAACTAGAAGATACTAATAAAAAATACTCAGAGACGCTACACCACAAAACAATGATCAACTTAGAAAAAAATAAACTATGTTACTATTTAATGAACCCTAAAAACCAATGAAGAATAGCAAATAGGACTAAAAAGATTATTAAAACAAATCAAATCAAGGAAATACATAATATAGAAACCAAAAAGAAAGTATCTGATTTAGAAGGAATATTAGAAGCTTTTAGGCTATTTTTTCATAAACTTAATAATCAAAATGAGAAAACAGAAACACATTCAGTATTGAAAGCTTTTCTCAAAAACAATGTTAAAGTTAGGTTATTAGAGGAGCAGGTACAACTAATAGATAAACAAATAACAATGACAGAACTTAAAGCTGAAGTAAATAAGCTAAAATTAAACAAAGCTCCAGGTATAGATAATATCACCCCAGAAATGTTTAAATTACTATCAAATGAGGCTTTGCTGTTGTTATTGAATGTCTTTACATCAGTTAAAAATGGTAAAGACATTCCTCCTTCTTGGAAGTACACATTAATATCACCAATTCTGAAACAAAATAAAGATCCCAGTGAATGTTCATCATACAGACCCATTTCACTTCTTAATTTAGATTATAAAATGTTTATGGCAATACATGCTGCTCGAATAAAACAATTACTACCGCTTTTGATAGAGGAGGATCAAACAGGTTTTATAAAAGATAGGCACACTTATGACAATATTAAAAGAATTCTTTCCTTAATTGATTATATAAATGTCACAAAAAACAAAATGAATGTTATTAGCTTAGACATAAATAACGCACTTGATTCAGTGAACTGGGATTATCTGTGGTTAGTTTTAGAAGAATATGGCTTCTCAAACAACTTTACTTTGTTAATAAAATCATTATATGAAAAATCATTGGCTTATATAAAACTTGGATCTTGTCTGTCTGAATCTATTAAAATAACTAAGGGCACAAAACAAGGCTGCCCTCTTTCTCCATTATTGTTTGCGCTAGTCATTGAACCCTTAGCAAATAATATACGTATGGATAAAAATATTGAAGGAATACTAGACAACAGCCTAGAGCTTAAAATTCAACTTTTTGCTGATGATGTTTTAATTACCTTAAAAAATAATAATAGCAGTTTAAAAGCATTATGGGACTCAATTCAAAACTTTCAAAACTTTTCAAGTCTTGAATTTATTGAGAACAAAACAAATGTATTGCTTATAAATACTAAAAGAAAAGATCTAAATAAAAAATACCACAAATATATCTCTACCGATAATATAATTAAATACTTGGGAATTATAATAACTAACAATCTAGATACTACAATTGAAACAAATTATAAAGAGACATTAAATAATATTAAAAATCTAATACAAAGATGGAATACATTTTTCTTTTCAATGGAAGAAAGGCTTTATATAATTAAAATGATCATATTTCCAAAAATTCTTTATGTCATACAAGCTTGTTCTTTGCCACCAGCTAAATCGCACCTAAAACAATTAAATGATTTAATGGTAAGATTACTATGGTATCCAAAAAAAACAAGGATAGCTATGAAGTATCATCTAGATGATTGGGATATAGGTGGCATAGGTTTACCAGACATAGAAATATATTTGCATTCATCCATTATTAAAACAATATCATTAGGGCTAAATACAAAATATACATCAACATGGAAGCTAGTTCATGAGAGAATCTGGTTAAAATCAGGATTTGTAGTAGCAAATAAGTATACAGATTTCATACCAAACAATTTTCTATGGCTGATGAAGGAATATATGATGATACATAAGAATAAAAATATAAGTTCCAAATACATTACTTATACATTAAAAAATTTCCAAAATCTTATTAATAGCAATCCTGATATTAAAGCATGGTCATTTCTTTTATATCCAGTAGCGTACACACAAGGTAATATAATAACATTTAATATGGAAGTAGTCAACATGCTTAAAGAAAAGGGATTGATATATTGGCATCAATTGCTAAACTCTGGAAAACCTCTGACAATAGACCAGATTAAACAGAAATTAAATATGAAAGATAGTTCGTGGTTACATGTACAAGAATTAAGACAGTATATATTAAGCAAACAAGAAACAATGCAACCATCAATAAGACAAAATGTTCCTAACCTTATAGAACATATAATATTACTTACGAATCAGCCCATTACTGGAAAGGGATACTTATCATCTATTTATAAAACAAACAAACAAAAAAAATGCCTAATAATGACAAAATATGGAACTATTATAGCTCAGTTAATGGACATGTGCCAAATGACAGAGATAAAAAACTAATTATTTTCTCTCCAAAGTAGACATCACTTTCATTACATTGGAGACTTTTTACATGGCAATTTATACACAGATCTTATGTAACCCCTCATAAAATGGAACTTATGTTTAAGACAAATATTGGCTGCTGGAGATGTGATTTATCAATAAAAGCAGACTGGCAACATATGTTCTATGAATGCCATTTGATTAAACCATATTGGGATAAAATAAATTATTTTCTGCAAATGGTATTCAATGATAAATTCCAGATTTCCAAATCTATTATTTTGTTTAATGCACCTGTACCTGACTGTGTGCCAAGAACAAAATATGTAATCTTATGGACTCTCCTAGCTATTGCAAGGAAGAACATTATATCAAACTGGAAATCCAAAGCTTCTCCAACTTTTAAGCAATTCATGAATATGGTGTCAGCAGTATCGCAATTGGAAATGAACACTATTAAAGGAAGAACAGAAAGAACTACATCATTATACGTAGCATGGCAAAAAGTAACTGAAATACTGGATAATAATGACTGCAGCAGATTATAATCAGGAAACAATTGTATAGAAAGTCAATTATATGTCAACAATAGACACCCTTGTAAATACTTTATTTTGGTTTTAATGTTTGATACCTGTTTAGAGGTTTTAGCCTACCTTTTTAAATAATGTGTAAATACTTCATTGTCATAAATAACCTGCATTCATGTTTTCTTGTTTTTGGAAATGAATAAAAATATTTAAAAAAAAAAAAAAAAGAAACTACTGAGTTGGGGAAGTAGCCAAGATGGCCAATTGAAAGCAACAATTTTTAGAGCTCTATAAAATTATTCTCAAAAACAGGAAAATAAGTAGGATATTGGAACAAATGTTATCAAATCTTATTAATAACAGTCTAATCTTTTATGTTTTCTAAATTTTGTGGATCTATATCAAAATGTTTCTGTCAAATTTATTTGTGTATTATTTTATCAAATGAAAATGAACTGCTGTATAAATTCCCATTCTGATACATCCTTGAGGAAAGGTCTGTATTTAGTTACTTTCACTCTACAATAACTGTCTTTTATAATGGAATGTTTTCAGGAAAACCTGGACAGTCTTAGGGACAATTGTCTAAAACAAACTGATGTCTTTAAAGAACCTCTCCAGCAATATCTAGCTAAAATATCAGATGTGAAAACCTCCTTAACTGATATTGATAGAAAACTTAATGAACAATAATCACAAACTAACTTTCTACTTAAACAAAACACCTGTCTCCTTAACATAATAGATTACATAGAAAACAGAGAAAGGTGTACTATTAGAATTGATGGTCTTCCTGAGGAATCCGAGGGCAAATACATTGTTTCCTTTCTAAATTCCTGGATACCTGAGATTTTAGAATTACAATAGGGTCTTTCCTATGGTATGAAGGGAGCCCATAGATCTATAGGGAAGCTGCAGCATCATCCTCATCTCCACCAAGATCCATAATAATAAAATGTCTATGTTACAGAAAGCCCCTCTAATGTTTAAACAAACCCAAATCAGATTTGACGATTATTCCACCAAAGTACTGGACATGAGGAAGAAATTCTGGCCTCTTGTTAAACTGTTAAAACATAACATCAAAGCGCAACTCATTTATCCAGACAGAATTAAAATTTTAATGAAGTAGGAACACTGAATAATATACAGGAAACAACTTCCTTTATCAAAAATAATAACATAGTTTCTATTCCAGAAGACATGGACAGGTCATCTCCTTCACTGATAAGATCTTCAGATAAAAACTCTAGGACTGATTTAAAAAAGAAGAAACAAAAGACTGAATCTACTACTGCTAATAATGCCAAATCTCTCAAAGTATCTGTACTCAAATGATTTGTTTTATTATCAATGTAAATTTGGTATATTTTATCTAACCTCATCACACATCTCATTTCATCATGCCCAAACAAGTGCAAGTTTTCTTTGCTTATTTTATTTCTAAGTTTACAACTTGAAGAGTTATCTAACATTACCATACTCCATCTATTGAAGTTTATTATTGTTTCTCAGGTAACTTTACTACTTTTTCTTTATAAATGAATAATTTAGTTTAGTAAGCTTAGTTTTGTCTAGTAATGCTGCTTTTCTATGTACACACATGGATTTCTATAGTCGAGATTGCCCAGTACATTCTAACTATTTTAAAGTGCATTTTTTTTATTATTAGCCTACATTCTTTCTGATTCAGTATTCTATTAACCTTTGTTTTTTATTTGTTGTTGTGTTGTGCCTTCTCACTTATTGAATGAACTTATGTTGGTGTGTTTATTTGTAATGATTTCAGTTGCCACTAGATTTACAGTTACAAGGTGCCATTTTGTTTGCCTGGCCTTTACTCCTCACCTGTAGTTTCAGTTGGCAGATCCCTTCCTTTTATTTATTTTTTTGACATGAAGCTTTTTTCTAACTCAAGATGCTCCACGAGTTGCTGCAGAACTCAGTATCTGTGTCTAAATCTGCACAGCTCCATTTTCAATCCTGCACAGTTATGAACATTTCCATAAATATGAAGCTCTGAGGGTGATTGAATGCTCTGCACTGTATTTTCATATACGGATGCATTTTTTTAATGTTACCATTATCTGCACTCACTAGAAATGAAAATGAAGTTAGTAACTATTGTTTTGGTATCCTGTCTCATCTGTTGTTTCTAAAACAATTAGCCTGTAACTTATGTCATGTTGTTGAAGCAGACTTTTTTATTATTAAAACTGTTTATTACTTATTTTAGCAACTCTTTACTCAGATGTTAGTTTGTTGGATATCTTTCTACTGGGGCTATCTATTTACTTTGAACTTGGACTGACTCTGTTCATTTGACATGTTATCTGCTGTAACTTTTAGCAAACAGTTATGAAGTGACTTGTTGGATTTTCCTAAACTGAAATTATTTGGGAATGTAATGTTTTGCTGTTTGTATAATGTCTTATTGTGGACATGGTTTTTGGGAGTACATGGTAGAATCTGTCCCTTATATTATTATGTGATAGGAAGAGTGCTACTATGTAATTTCAAGCATAATTTCTTGTTTTTGTCTGTGGACATATGATATGATTTAAATCACTGTGAATATTTGATCAGGTTTTTTTTATTTATCTAGACATACCAGTTGTTTAGCTTACTTTAAGTTAATATGTTTCAGTTTCAGAGGTACATAATTGCTGTTCCCTTGTATGTTAAAGCTGTTTCTGCAGTAGTTTATTAGATTGTATTTTAGCTAAGATGTTTTCCTTGGAAAGCAATCAGTTCTGTATAGTAGTTTATATTCATTTATCTTCTATTTTGAGATGTACTTATTTGTAATTTTTTGATGTATCTTTCTCATAATATTTGTAATCTAATTAAAGTTAAGCACACAGTCTTAGTCATAATAGTTCATACATAGAGTGATGTGATGCAGTTTTATGTCCAGTAGCTTACAAGATTTTAGTGGTGTGGAGATGCTGGATTAGCACAGAGACTATTGGGATCTGCACAATGTGATATTAACATCAAATTACAGATATAATGTGTCACTAACCAGGATATGTGCTGTCTCCATGCTTCTCAGACACTATAAGGGGGCCATGCCCCTTACATTAGCCTACCAGTCAGGCTCACTGCAGGATGTATTCTGTTCTTAACAGTTTAATTAAAAAAAGAAGGAAGGAAAAGAAGATAAAAAAACAAAAGTTATACGAACAACCTTTATGAGCTTTGAACTATAAATACAAGGTAATGTCTCTTCTTTCAGCACTTAGTGAGATCATTTTAAGCATTAAGTTCAATAAGGGTTATGCATCTGATGAGGAAAACTAGAATATTGTGATAAGCTGTTTTGAACTGGCAAAACGAGGGAAAAAAGGGGGAGGGAGGAAGAAGGGAAAAGGAAAAAGGAGAAAAAAGAAGCAAAATATGGAAAGCAAAATGGTAGAAATAAAGCCAACATAGTGTTACTTGAAGCAGAAGTCTGGAAAATTCACATGCCTTTTTTGAACTTTTTTTTGAACTCAGGATTTGTAGTAGCAAATAAGTATACAGATTTCATACCAAACAATTTTCTATGGCTGATGAAGGAATATATGATGATACATAAGAATAAAAATATAAGTTCCAAATACATTACTTATACATTAAAAAATTTCCAAAATCTTATTAATAGCAATCCTGATATTAAAGCATGGTCATTTCTTTTATATCCAGTAGCGTACACACAAGGTAATATAATAACATTTAATATGGAAGTAGTCAACATGCTTAAAGAAAAGGGATTGATATATTGGCATCAATTGCTAAACTCTGGAAAACCTCTGACAATAGACCAGATTAAACAGAAATTAAATATGAAAGATAGTTCGTGGTTACATGTACAAGAATTAAGACAGTATATATTAAGCAAACAAGAAACAATGCAACCATCAATAAGACAAAATGTTCCTAACCTTATAGAACATATAATATTACTTACGAATCAGCCCATTACTGGAAAGGGATACTTATCATCTATTTATAAAACAAACAAACAAAAAAAAATGCCTAATAATGACAAAATATGGAACTATTATAGCTCAGTTAATGGACATGTGCCAAATGACAGAGATAAAAAACTAATTATTTTCTCTCCAAAGTAGACATCACTTTCATTACATTGGAGACTTTTTACATGGCAATTTATACACAGATCTTATGTAACCCCTCATAAAATGGAACTTATGTTTAAGACAAATATTGGCTGCTGGAGATGTGATTTATCAATAAAAGCAGACTGGCAACATATGTTCTATGAATGCCATTTGATTAAACCATATTGGGATAAAATAAATTATTTTCTGCAAATGGTATTCAATGATAAATTCCAGATTTCCAAATCTATTATTTTGTTTAATGCACCTGTACCTGACTGTGTGCCAAGAACAAAATATGTAATCTTATGGACTCTCCTAGCTATTGCAAGGAAGAACATTATATCAAACTGGAAATCCAAAGCTTCTCCAACTTTTAAGCAATTCATGAATATGGTGTCAGCAGTATCGCAATTGGAAATGAACACTATTAAAGGAAGAACAGAAAGAACTACATCATTATACGTAGCATGGCAAAAAGTAACTGAAATACTGGATAATAATGACTGCAGCAGATTATAATCAGGAAACAATTGTATAGAAAGTCAATTATATGTCAACAATAGACACCCTTGTAAATACTTTATTTTGGTTTTAATGTTTGATACCTGTTTAGAGGTTTTAGCCTACCTTTTTAAATAATGTGTAAATACTTCATTGTCATAAATAACCTGCATTCATGTTTTCTTGTTTTTGGAAATGAATAAAAATATTTAAAAAAAAAAAAAAAAGAAACTACTGAGTTGGGGAAGTAGCCAAGATGGCCAATTGAAAGCAACAATTTTTAGAGCTCTATAAAATTATTCTCAAAAACAGGAAAATAAGTAGGATATTGGAACAAATGTTATCAAATCTTATTAATAACAGTCTAATCTTTTATGTTTTCTAAATTTTGTGGATCTATATCAAAATGTTTCTGTCAAATTTATTTGTGTATTATTTTATCAAATGAAAATGAACTGCTGTATAAATTCCCATTCTGATACATCCTTGAGGAAAGGTCTGTATTTAGTTACTTTCACTCTACAATAACTGTCTTTTATAATGGAATGTTTTCAGGAAAACCTGGACAGTCTTAGGGACAATTGTCTAAAACAAACTGATGTCTTTAAAGAACCTCTCCAGCAATATCTAGCTAAAATATCAGATGTGAAAACCTCCTTAACTGATATTGATAGAAAACTTAATGAACAATAATCACAAACTAACTTTCTACTTAAACAAAACACCTGTCTCCTTAACATAATAGATTACATAGAAAACAGAGAAAGGTGTACTATTAGAATTGATGGTCTTCCTGAGGAATCCGAGGGCAAATACATTGTTTCCTTTCTAAATTCCTGGATACCTGAGATTTTAGAATTACAATAGGGTCTTTCCTATGGTATGAAGGGAGCCCATAGATCTATAGGGAAGCTGCAGCATCATCCTCATCTCCACCAAGATCCATAATAATAAAATGTCTATGTTACAGAAAGCCCCTCTAATGTTTAAACAAACCCAAATCAGATTTGACGATTATTCCACCAAAGTACTGGACATGAGGAAGAAATTCTGGCCTCTTGTTAAACTGTTAAAACATAACATCAAAGCGCAACTCATTTATCCAGACAGAATTAAAATTTTAATGAAGTAGGAACACTGAATAATATACAGGAAACAACTTCCTTTATCAAAAATAATAACATAGTTTCTATTCCAGAAGACATGGACAGGTCATCTCCTTCACTGATAAGATCTTCAGATAAAAACTCTAGGACTGATTTAAAAAAGAAGAAACAAAAGACTGAATCTACTACTGCTAATAATGCCAAATCTCTCAAAGTATCTGTACTCAAATGATTTGTTTTATTATCAATGTAAATTTGGTATATTTTATCTAACCTCATCACACATCTCATTTCATCATGCCCAAACAAGTGCAAGTTTTCTTTGCTTATTTTATTTCTAAGTTTACAACTTGAAGAGTTATCTAACATTACCATACTCCATCTATTGAAGTTTATTATTGTTTCTCAGGTAACTTTACTACTTTTTCTTTATAAATGAATAATTTAGTTTAGTAAGCTTAGTTTTGTCTAGTAATGCTGCTTTTCTATGTACACACATGGATTTCTATAGTCGAGATTGCCCAGTACATTCTAACTATTTTAAAGTGCATTTTTTTTATTATTAGCCTACATTCTTTCTGATTCAGTATTCTATTAACCTTTGTTTTTTATTTGTTGTTGTGTTGTGCCTTCTCACTTATTGAATGAACTTATGTTGGTGTGTTTATTTGTAATGATTTCAGTTGCCACTAGATTTACAGTTACAAGGTGCCATTTTGTTTGCCTGGCCTTTACTCCTCACCTGTAGTTTCAGTTGGCAGATCCCTTCCTTTTATTTATTTTTTTGACATGAAGCTTTTTTCTAACTCAAGATGCTCCACGAGTTGCTGCAGAACTCAGTATCTGTGTCTAAATCTGCACAGCTCCATTTTCAATCCTGCACAGTTATGAACATTTCCATAAATATGAAGCTCTGAGGGTGATTGAATGCTCTGCACTGTATTTTCATATACGGATGCATTTTTAATGTTACCATTATCTGCACTCACTAGAAATGAAAATGAAGTTAGTAACTATTGTTTTGGTATCCTGTCTCATCTGTTGTTTCTAAAACAATTAGCCTGTAACTTATGTCATGTTGTTGAAGCAGACTTTTTTATTATTAAAACTGTTTATTACTTATTTTAGCAACTCTTTACTCAGATGTTAGTTTGTTGGATATCTTTCTACTGGGGCTATCTATTTACTTTGAACTTGGACTGACTCTGTTCATTTGACATGTTATCTGCTGTAACTTTTAGCAAACAGTTATGAAGTGACTTGTTGGATTTTCCTAAACTGAAATTATTTGGGAATGTAATGTTTTGCTGTTTGTATAATGTCTTATTGTGGACATGGTTTTTGGGAGTACATGGTAGAATCTGTCCCTTATATTATTATGTGATAGGAAGAGTGCTACTATGTAATTTCAAGCATAATTTCTTGTTTTTGTCTGTGGACATATGATATGATTTAAATCACTGTGAATATTTGATCAGGTTTTTTTTATTTATCTAGACATACCAGTTGTTTAGCTTACTTTAAGTTAATATGTTTCAGTTTCAGAGGTACATAATTGCTGTTCCCTTGTATGTTAAAGCTGTTTCTGCAGTAGTTTATTAGATTGTATTTTAGCTAAGATGTTTTCCTTGGAAAGCAATCAGTTCTGTATAGTAGTTTATATTCATTTATCTTCTATTTTGAGATGTACTTATTTGTAATTTTTTGATGTATCTTTCTCATAATATTTGTAATCTAATTAAAGTTAAGCACACAGTCTTAGTCATAATAGTTCATACATAGAGTGATGTGATGCAGTTTTATGTCCAGTAGCTTACAAGATTTTAGTGGTGTGGAGATGCTGGATTAGCACAGAGACTATTGGGATCTGCACAATGTGATATTAACATCAAATTACAGATATAATGTGTCACTAACCAGGATATGTGCTGTCTCCATGCTTCTCAGACACTATAAGGGGGCCATGCCCCTTACATTAGCCTACCAGTCAGGCTCACTGCAGGATGTATTCTGTTCTTAACAGTTTAATTAAAAAAAGAAGGAAGGAAAAGAAGATAAAAAAACAAAAGTTATACGAACAACCTTTATGAGCTTTGAACTATAAATACAAGGTAATGTCTCTTCTTTCAGCACTTAGTGAGATCATTTTAAGCATTAAGTTCAATAAGGGTTATGCATCTGATGAGGAAAACTAGAATATTGTGATAAGCTGTTTTGAACTGGCAAAACGAGGGAAAAAAGGGGGAGGGAGGAAGAAGGGAAAAGGAAAAAGGAGAAAAAAGAAGCAAAATATGGAAAGCAAAATGGTAGAAATAAAGCCAACATAGTGTTACTTGAAGCAGAAGTCTGGAAAATTCACATGCCTTTTTTGAACTTTTGTACTGTCATGGTTATGTTTGGGAAGAAACAATTTCCCTCTTCCAGTGAGATTGGGCAGATTAACGAGACAAACACATTGTTTAGGTCATTTCACTACCCTGTTTTCTTTCTTTTTTTTTTCAATTTCATATCATCTGGCATGTCCAACAATGGGTTGTTATTAAGAAGAAGATGCAGTCACTGCAAAAGATTAGAAACTGAATAGCTTTTTAGAAGAAAAAAAGAAGAAAAGTACCATTAATAATCTGTTTTATAACAATCATTTCAGCTGACTCACATGCATTTAGAATATATGTTTTGCAATATTTCTTTTGTGTCACAAATGACATATATATCAGCCAAGTATGTCCTACTATGTAATCAATTGTCTGCCACGGTAGAGATCTGAATGAGAACTTTATTTACATACTTACAGATAATGAAATCTGTAGGTCATTCTGTATGTAGCTATTGCAATTTCTTTTTATCTGATTAAATCTCAAGTGACCTTATTCATATTTATTATATACACATACCTAATGCATTTATAATCATTATTCAAATTATTCATTCATTATTCTTAGATATTTGTTTGGAATATTTTAATGAATGTTTAAAATTCTTTTATTTTCAAATTAAGGTCAGTTCATTTTTAATCTTGTCATTTTAACGTTAATATTAGATAACACCACATATTCTGATTGAATAGTTTCTTTCTAATTTATTTTATTTTTATTTCTTAAAGACATAAACTCCTTTATGCATATAGCATCTATAGAGCTCATCTTGGCATAGTTTGGTAGTTATGAATTTTAATGCGATAGATAGTTTATCTATTAGACTAGGAAATTTGATAATTCCATGTATGATACTGACTTTTTATATTATTACTATTAACATGTTTTTCTTATTATCTTTTGTGGTTTTCTTTCTAGGCCTGAAATAGAAATAGCTAATTCCCTAAGTATAAAAAGCTCTATATTAGATGTATCTTGTATTCTTTTAGGTACTCATTTATTACCACATGAAAGACAGAGTTATTGGGATTCAGTGTTAAATATTAATATTAACCATATGACTTCTTTAATGTATATCTGTTGATTTAACTTTACTATTTCTCAATACTAATGGTTTAAGCAAATCAAAGAAAAAATTGAATTTGTTAAGATATCTGAACTTAAATAAAGTGCAAGTACTTTTTCCTTCAAGAAACTCATTTCAAATTTTCTGAAAATATTTTTGTAATCCCACTGACTACTTAACACTTACTCATTCCTCTTACAAAAATGAAACCAGGGGTAATGATTATTTGGAAGAATAATATTATTAACCCCCAAATTATTTTCAAATATGAAGACCAAGAGGGACTCACTTCTCTTGTCATCTTAAAATTCAATAGCAGGACACTGGTCAACCTTAATTTGTTTCTTGGTATGGGGCAAATATTGCCAAAAAAACCCCATAAATTTCATCACAAATACTTATATGGCTAATTTAATAATAGGTGGTGTCTTTAACTGTATTTTGAATAATGTAGATACGACTAATAAGAGACGACTAAGACTCACTTCTACTGCAAAATTCTTTAAGAGATGGATTGAGTCACTTAACCTAATTAATTCATTTAATATAAAAGACATCAATTTATTAAAAATTTCATATTAAGATCATTGATTTGTTACCCAAACTATAATAGCCAGAATATTATTTTCTTGTGATTTATTTTTTAAAGTTTCACATTTTAACATATTCCCTTGTCCTTTTTTTTTTTTATTATGACTCTCTTATCCTTAAGTTTCAATTATAACAAGAATTCCAGCTTATATAACAAAAAATAAAGATTTCAAACCTTGGCTTATTTCAGAATTGCAATTTGTTCTTAAAACAAATTATACATCAGAGGTTAACAGAGTCATGATTTGTGATGCTTAAAATGCTTATATTTGTGGCAAAATACTTTCATGGTTCAAAAATAAACTTAAAGAATGGGATTCAGAATTACAAAATATTCAATCTCAACCTCTGTTAACTAAGTCTAGTGCTACCAAAAGTACTCCTGATGACAAAAAGAGAATAGAAGATTTAATCAAGAAATACCTTGATATCTTATTGCATAAATCAAATATAGTGTTGGAAAATATTTAAATTGAATTCTTATTCTTTTTCACCCAGTCACATGCATAACTTATCAATGATGGTCAAAACAAATTCAAGATCTAATAATATTATTACATTTTTGCAAGAAGGTACAAAAAAAGAAAGTATCTGACTTTGGAGATATTCTTGATGCCTTTAAATATCATTACACAAACTGCAACAATCCTGCTAATTTTGATGCCAACTTTTCAAATTTAAACATATCTTTCCCCAATATTAAGAAAATCCTAGATAAACTAAAAGTAGATATCCAATCTGAAATTTCATATGAAGAGATCATAGATAAAATTAAAAATTGAAAACTTAATAAAGCACCAGGAATTGATGGCATAATTATAGAAATATATAAACTCGTTCCTTCTTCCATCATTTCACTTTTGCACAGAACTTTAACTGAAATTCAATCACAAGGCAATATTCCTCCATCTTGGAGATATCCATTAATTACCCCCATTCTAAAATATAACAAAGACCCTCAATATTGTAGTTCTTATAGGTTCATAGGTATTTACTAGGCTAAGGATCACAAGGACCTTTTTAAGCCAAGCCATGCATCTCAAATCTCTGACAAGCTCTGATACGCTTGATAAGTGAAGCAGGGGCTTAGGAGAAAAAAACATTTACAAGCAAGAGCTTGGAAGATGAACTATTAACAGGTTGCCTGTGTACATTAGAGACATAGGTGCCAAACCAGGGATGAATTTCCTGTTATCATCCAATTGTCCAGGTTGCACTTGAATTGGGTGAGGGAGGAACGCTGCTTATAGACCCATCTCTTCTAAAATAATGACTATACATTTTTTATGATTATCTTTATTGATAGAATTAACATTTCTCTGCCCCATATAACTAACAATGATCAAGCAGGCTTTATATATAATAGACATGAAATACTATTAGAAGAATATTAACTCTTATTGAATTCATGAATAGAGATAATAAAGAAGCTCTGACAAGAGGATTGGGTGTCAAAAAAGCCTTTGACTATTTAAAATAGGATTTTTTATTTAAAGTTTTAAATCTTTTTGATTTCCTGCTTTCTTCATTTTACTTTGAACAAATATAAACAAACACAGTTCAGCTTATGTTAAGCTAGGCATTTTTTACTTTGGAATCTATCCCCTTAACTAAAGGTATAAAACAGTGTTGTCCTTTGCCCCTTATTTTGTTTGCTCTTGCAATTGAAAATTTTGCCATATTAATATGCAATAATCCAAAAATTAAAGTTACTGATATATATATATATATATATATATATATATATATATATATATATATATATATATATATGGGTTCACTACACATTACCGAAAACCCACAATACTGACGCCCATAAACCCGAGACCAAATACCCGAAAGACTACAAGACCGACCAACCACAAGTGCGAAATTCAAAATCGCGAACGTTTATAACACATACAGTACACACATACACAGACACACATCTTCGCCCCCACACCGCCTACTTTAATATTCTAACTCCAAGATCGCACAAACACACACACAAGACAAACTCACACCCACACATTACAGTCCCTCACACAAACACCACAGTCACAACACACACGAATGCCCCTCACAAACACATTTACACACACATACTTACCTGAACCGCAACACCAAAAGTGCTAACTCAAAATCTTCGAAAATCGGGATTATGAAATTCATGCTTCTGGTCTTGCGATCATCTGGTCTTTCGGTGTTCTGGTCTCGGGATTCCAAGCATTGGTAATATGGGCATTTGGTCTTCTGTAGTGGACCCATATATATATATATATATATATATATATATATATATATATATTTAGATATATATCCTTATACCTATATCTATCCATATATATATATATATATATATATATATATATATATATATATCTATATATTATCAACATAGCTCTAAAATAATGTTATTTAAAGATGATATTTTGCTAACATTATCTAACCCCAAAATAGCCCTATCAGAGTTAGAATCCACAATAAAAAAAATTTAGTCAATTTCAGGTCTTCATTTTAATAAAACAAAGTCAAAGCACTTGTTACTTAATAAAAAGAGGAAAATGCAAACTGGTAAAAATCACATTATTGGGAAACAAGTTAAGTCTCTTGATTACTTGGGTATTGCTTTATGTAACACCATAGGGGAGATAATACTAACTAACTATAACAATATTCTAAGTATAATTAAAACTGTTATTGGTTTATTTGTGGCATTTGCCAACACTTGCTGGCTTTTTTTCGTTTTTTGAATACATTGGTTTGGCCGTGCAAGGGTTCCAAGGGCATCTGTTTCGTGTTTGAACTGTTTTGGACTGTTTTCTCAGTTGCTGTGAACCATCGTTGGCTGTTGTGCCGGCCATTTAAGTTTTATTTTCATTCAGACATTATGGAGACTTGAGCAATCTTTTGTCAGTGCAACATACCAACAGTTTTTGTCTTTGTTTCTCATTGTTTATGCCACATTTCAAGAATACTAGCATATCGGAGGAGGTAATTTTGCTTGCTTTCTGTTTTGAATGGCATATGGTTACGTTTGATTTATGCACGTAGCCACATTTCCTGTTTGAATCATTTGCGTGTATTACCAGCGCTTTGGAGGATTCTTTCGCACCCCAGTCAGCTTTGGAGTCCATTGGTGTTCGTTTTTTCAGCGAACTTAAAATATATCTCTTTCATATGTTTGATACTCCGGCAATAGAGACATTTTTTTGGACTGTGGGACATTTTTTGTATGTTTTGTGATATACACACACGGTATGTTTAGGCGAGCTTGTTGCTCACCTTATTTTGATTATTAAATTGTGCACAGTTTATCTTCTTCTTCTTCTTCTTCTTTCGGCTTTTTCCTGGTTAGGGGTCGCCACAGCGGATCACCTTGTCCGCACATTAATTGGCAGTGGAGTTTTACGGTGTCGAGTTGCCAGCCCGGCGCCCAACCTTCCACAGAAGGCACACTCACATGCACACCTAAGGCCAATTTAGAGTGTCCAATCCACCTGCAGCATGTCTTTGGGATGTGGGAGGAAACCGGAGCACCCGGAGGAAACCCACGCGACCACAGGGAGGACATGCAGACTCCGCACAGAAGGCACCCCAGCCGAGGATCGAACCAGAGAACCTCTTGCTGTGAGGCGACAATGATAACCACTGCAAAATTGTGCACAGTTTATGTTTAGGTTAAATTTGGTATGGTTGCGACAGTTTAGGTACGCAGCCATCCCTCTGATTCATGCTGTTTATATTTTATTTTTTGCGATAAGGTGTTTTCCTTTCATGCTGATTCGGAATTGTTTGTGTTCTGTTATTTCAAGTGGACTTAACATACACGTATTTGACATTATACAGATGTTTTAAACAGTTATATTTTTCACATTTTTGGGTCATTTTTACATGTGCATTAATATATTATGCTCATTCAATTGTATGTATCGCCAGCCTTTTGGTTGGTTCCTTTTTACTTAAGCCAGTTCTGAATTATTATGCGTTACTTTCCGTAGTGAATTTAACACATTTATATTTTACATGGTTTTGTCTCTATTTGTAGAGACACCATTAGGACTGTGGGATATCTATTACTTCTTGGTTGATACATATATTGGGCATGTTTAAGCTAGCTTGTTGCTCTACCTCTTATGATTATTTATTTGTTTATTGTCATTGTTCAGGTCCATGTGTTATGGTTTTTATATAGTTTATGTACGTAGTCATACTTTTTCAGATCCCACTACCAATATTGCTAGTTTTTGTTATGCCGGCTTCCTTTAACGTTTGTTTGAGATTGCTTGGCGCCCATTTTTCAAGCAGACTTAATATACATGCATTTTGCATGGTTTAGACTATTTAGTTATTCATTAGCATCTTTAGGCTAATTGGTTGTTCATGCATGCATTTATTAATGTGAATTTGTTCTTTATGTATGTTTGTATTTTTATGTACATGATTCCCTTTATTTATGATATGGGGTCGATATATACAAATTCCCATTTATATTGCATTATTGCTTAATTCTTTGTTAATGTGGACAGCATTTTTATGCTTTCCTGAATGATTTTGGGGTGTGTTTTGATTTTTTGAATCATATACACATGTTCCAGTGTTTAAATTATTTTTGATTTATATGCTATTTAGTAAATTCATGTTTTTGTCGCTCTTTGTTCTATTACCAGTGGATCACTATTTTATCATAGTGATGTTTTAGGAGAGGATGTCTGTTATTTCTATTTATATAACCATCACCAAATGTTGATGTGAACAATTTTTTGGTACCCTATTTTTTCTGGGTACATATTTCACTTCAATCTTTGACCATAATCTATATCAGTGGTATTTTCACTGTCTTTACATACTTTTGTTGTTCTGTTTTTATTATACAGTTTCTTTATCTGGGCAATGTGAATTGTTTTGGATTGTTAACACCATTTGAGGATAAACACTAACTTTGTCCAGATTGTCACATTGTGGTCCATTCTAGACAATAGGTATTATCATAAACCTTTATTATTATTATTTTTTTAAAATATCTTTTGAGCTATAAATTTCTGGATCCAACCTCACCAGTTTAGTTATGTATTAGTTAGATATGTGTTGTTGAACATTGATACTGCTGACCATTATGGACACATTATATTGGTGATGTTTTTTCAGCAATAATTTTATTGCAATACGTTGTTGATGATAAATATATTAATACATTTTTCAGGGGTGCTATATATTTTGCGGATTGGTGGTGTTGCGTAGTTGGTTTCGAAGCACATCACCATATCACATTTGGTAATTTTGGACCTGCCTATACCAATACACAGTGGGACAACTTTAATGGTGTTTTCGGGTCGTCCAGGCTGTTTGCATTGTATTGATTACAATAATTGATCATTCTTCCATAAGACTTATACACAATACCTAGTTTAATTTTTTATTTATGGGTATTTAGGTGTATAATGGTCTTACTTTGGATGATTGAAATTTTGCTAAGGTAATATCTGGATTGTGCAGGCCTGACAATATATTACACACCATTTTCTGTGTTCTTTTGCATATCAATGTTTTATTGACAAGATTCTTTTCTTATTGATTGTTATATTTTTTAACAAATTATATAGCTCATCTGGTTTGGTTGGATCTGGTCTTGTGGTTCAAAATATGGCATTATCACCTATAATACAAGGTATATCATCTGATGTGGATGACTTATCTGTGTTTGGTTTAGACAAACATGGATTATCATCAGCCTCTGAGGTGACTGGGTCTGATTTGGACGCACAATGTGATGTATTTTTTACACGATTGAGCAAAAGTATGAAGACAGTGAGGACTAATGTATGGCATTTGCATCTCTTTAAAGCATACCAGCAGAAACACATCACTCCACGGGGCCTTAGGGTTAAGGTACAACCACTAGTCTCTAATATTGATGATCAATTAATTCAGGATTGGGGCCAAATCCAACAGTTGGCCTCTTCCAAATTTGTGGATGCTCTGGCTAATTTTTATGAACGTAAGGTTGAGATAGGGGTTAAAGATTTGGAAATTGTTTGTTTGGATGCCAAAAAGTTTGAAAGTTGTGACTCTTTCATGACACAAGTGAAAAAACTTACCATGGATTTGTCCAAAATGGAAACCACCCTTAAGGATAGGAAACTCAAAAAATTCCTCAGGGATGTAGGTGACTATGAGAGGGGTAAACCCTTTGATACATCTAAAAATGTCTCTTTTAGATTACCTAGAGAGGACAATAAAAGGTCATCTACCCCCAAAAGAAAGAGGCCCAAATCTATTTTGAAGAAAAATTTTGGTTTTTCTAGTGGTACATCTGGTGAGGATACTTCCTCTAACACAGAAGGTGAACCTGAGGAATACTCTAGAGATGGGTTACCTAAGGCCAAAAGGGACAACTTATTACACCCTCCCAATTTAGATACAGACAAGGGGGGCGGAAGCATAAGAAAAGACACATTGAAGCAGAGTCTGGAGGCACTTTTGAAAATAATGACAGAACATTAACGCCTAATTTCAATGTCCATAACATTTCTTCTGTTGAATTAACCAATGCACAACTCCAACTTTTGAATAAAGGACTTAATTTTGTCCCTGGGTTTTTTGTTTCTGAACAATCTTTGGCTCAAGATGTGGTTAATTTTTGTCGAATATTAAATTTGAAAATGTTTTTTGACAACAATACTTGTGATACATCTCATGATTTTAAGTTCAAGAAATCTACATTTAACCCGCCCATGACATATTTAGTGGGGGTGTTCCAAAAAAATGTACTGCAGGACATACATTGTCATCTTAGGGATTTTCCTATCTCTCATAACAATTTGTCTATTGATGAAATAAATAGTCTGGATGAGCTTGTGAATAATAAAGATCTAGTTATTATTCGAGCTGATAAAGGTGGTGCGGTGGTGGTATTGGATAAGGTCGCTTATGATCAGGAAGCCATGAGGCAATTGGGTGACATAGAATATTATAGATGGATGCCTTTGGATCCCTCACCCCATCTTCAGCGCCAAATTGATCAGTTTTTGACTGAGGCAGTGGAGGAGGGCATTATTAAACAATCCATTAAAGAACAACTAATGGTCCCGTCACCGAAGAGACAATATCTTTACTTGTTACCAAAGATCCATAAACATGCAAGCAATCCACCAGGTCGACCCATTGTCTCTGGACATGGGTCTCTTACTGAACCACTGTCTGAATATCTAACCCAATATTTAAAACCTTTATTGGGTTTCATTAGAGCTAGAATTCAGGACACCACCCAATTTCTGGACATTATTAATAACACCCAACTTGAATCACACTGGTTACTGTGCACTTTGGATATCACCTCTCTTTACACCAATATTCCACACTGGGCAGGCTTACAAGCACTGGACTATTGGTTGGTTAGATCAGGTTTATACCTACCTGGATTCAATACATTCTTAGTATGTCTTACAGAACATGTTTTGACCAGTAATGTTTTCTATTTTCATAATCAATGTTACTGGCAAACTAAACGTACTGCTATGGGTGCATCTTTTGCACCCATATATGCAGATCTTTTTATGGCATATATAGAAGAAATTATTATTTACGATCATAATCACAACATTTACATGTGTGAGATGGACATTTGGCGTCGTTATCTGGATGATTGTTGGTTGGTGTGGAAAGCTGATGAACACTATCTTATGGAGTTTCTTGAATATCTTAATAACAATATATGGGGTATTGAATTTAAGTTGACTTGTCATACATCTAGGATAGTATTTCTGGATGTTGAAATCAGTAGAAATGAGGACAATACTTTGTCAACCAGGATGTTCAGGAAGTTTCCGGAATTCAACTCTGTATTACATGCTACCAGCTTCCACCCACAACATATCATCCAGAACATACCCAAATCTCAGTTCCTCAGAGCCAGAAGAATTTGTTCTAGCCAACAGACTTTTTTGAGGCCCGTGATGATCTGACCCACAGATTCATCCAGAGGGGCTATCATCCAGGCATTGTACATGCAGCCAAAAGATGGGCATCTAACACAAATAGAGAGGATTTATTATCATACAGGGACAAGAATAAAAATTCTAACACACAGCCCTTACATCTGGTGACCACCTATGGACGTAATACACAGGGTTTCATTAACATTATACATAGACATTGGAATTTGCTCAAGGCTGATCATAAATTAAACTCCTTTCTTCCAGATCGATGTTCCTTTTCATTTAGACGAGGACAGACTATTGGTTCTAAATTCAGTCATTATAAGAAGGTGGGTGTTGACTCCTCCGCTTCCATTCAGTTGTCCCTGACAGGCAAACCCATTGTGGGGTGTATTCCTTGTGGACATTGCTCTTTTTGTATTCGGGTCTCAAACACTAGGGAATTTAGTAGTAAAAATACCTCAGAGGTCTTTGACATCAAATTTTGGGCTAATTGCAACACTGAGTGGGTCATCTATTTGGTGACCTGTAACTGTTCTGCATTTTATGTTGGACAGACACCCAGGGCTTTCCGCCTTAGAATTTGTGAACATTTGAGTGACATCAAAAACAAACGTAATAGTAATGCACTTTACAAACACAGTTTAAAACATGCATCAGCTTCTTTTAAATTTGTTATTATTGATTGCATTAAGGGGAAATGCAAAGACAAACAATATTGGCATGAAATACTTAGCTCCAAGGAAAGAAAATGGATTGTTAAACTTGGAGCTTTGTTCTCACCTGGTCTCAATGACCAGTTCTGACTGCAGTTTTCTGATTGGTTTCTATGTTTGGTTCATTCTATATATACTATTGCATTGTTGCTTTGACTTTTTATTGCTTGTATTTCACTGAAGAAGACTCTTAGGAGCCGAAACCGGTTTGATGTCTTTTTGCTTGTTTTTTCAAACAACCTTGACATAGGGGGGTTTGTTCTCCCTATGTGAATAAACTTATTGGTTTATTTGTGGCATTTGCCAACACTTGCTGGCTTTTTTTCGTTTTTTGAATACATTGGTTTGGCCGTGCAAGGGTTCCACGGGCATCTGTTTCGTGTTTGAAATATTAATATTAACCATATGACTCCTTTAATGTATATCTATTGATTTAACTTTACTATTTCTCAATACTAATGGTTTAAGCAAATCAAAGAAAAAATTGAATTTGTTAAGATATCTGAACTTAAATAAAGTGCAAGTACTTTTTCCTTCAAGAAACTCATTTCAAATTTTCTGAAAATATTTTTGTAATCCCACTGACTACTTAACACTTACTCATTCCTCTTACAAAAATGAAACCAGGGGTAATGATTATTTGGAAGAATAATATTATTAACCCCAAAATTATTTTCAAATATGAAGACCAAGAGGGACTCACTTCTCTTGTCATCTTAAAATTCAATAGCAGGACACTGGTCAACCTTAATTTGTTTCCTGGTATGGGGGCAAATATTGCCAAAAAAACCCATAAATTTCATCACAAATACTTATATGGCTAATTTAATAATAGGTGATGTCTTTAACTGTATTTTGAATAATGTAGATACGACTAATAAGAGACGACTAAGACTCACTTCTACTGCAAAATTCTTTAAGAGATGGATTGAGTCACTTAACCTAATTGATTCATTTAATATAAAAGACATCAATTTATTAAAAATTTCATATCAAGATCATTGATTTGTTACCCAAACTATAATAGCCAGAATATTATTTTCTTGTGATTTATTTTTTAAAGTTTCACATTTTAACATATTCCCTTGTCCTTTTTTTTATTATGACTCTCTTATCCTTAAGTTTCAATTATAACAAGAATTCCAGCTTATATAACAAAAATTAAAGATTTCAAACCTTGGCTTATTTCAGAATTGCAATTTGTTCTTAAAACAAATTATACATCAGAGGTTAACAGAGTCATGATTTGTGATGCTTAAAAGCTTATATTTGTGGTAAAATACTTTCATGGTTCAAAAATAAACTTAAAGAATGGGATTCAGAATTACAAAATATTCAATCTCAACCTCTGTTAACTAAGTCTAGTGCTACCAAAAGTACTCCTGATGACAAAAAGAGAATAGAAGATTTAATCAAGAAATACCTTGATATCTTATTGCATAAATCAAATATAGTGTTGGAAAATATTTAAATTGAATTCTTATTCTTTTTCACCCAGTCACATGCATAACTTATCAATGATGGTCAAAACAAATTCAAGATCTAATAATATTATTACATTTTTGCACGAAGGTACAAAAAAAGAAAGTATCTGACTTTGGAGATATTCTTGATGCCTTTAAATATCATTACACAAACTGCAACAATCCTGCTAATTTTGATGCCAACTTTTCAAATTTAAACATATCTTTCCCCAATATTAAGAAAATCCTAGATAAACTAAAAGTAGATATCCAATCTGAAATTTCATATGAAGAGATCATAGATAGAATTAAAAATTGAAAACTTAATAAAGCACCAGGAATTGATGGCATAATTATAGAAATATATAAACTCGTTCCTTCTTCCATCATTTCACTTTTGCACAGAACTTTAACTGAAATTCAATCACAAGGCAATATTCCTCCATCTTGGAGATATCCATTAATTACCCCCATTCTAAAAGATAACAAAGACCCTCAATATTGTAGTTCTTATAGGTTCATAGGTATTTACTAGGCTAAGGATCACAAGGACCTTTTTAAGCCAAGCCATGCATCTCAAATCTCTGACAAGCTCTGATACGCTTGATAAGTGAAGCAGGGGCTTAGGAGAAAAAAACATTTACAAGCAAGAGCTTGGAAGATGAACTATTAACAGGTTGCCTGTGTACATTAGAGACATAGGTGCCAAACCAGGGATGAATTTCCTGTTATCATCCAATTGTCCAGGTTGCGCTTGAATTGGGTGAGGGAGGAACTCTGCTTATAGACCCATCTCTTCTAAAATAATGACTATACATTTTTTATGATTATCTTTATTGATAGAATTAACATTTCTCTGCCCCATATAACTAACAATGATCAAGCAGGCTTTATATATAATAGACATACAATAATATTAGAAGACTATTAACTCTTATTGAATTCATGAATAGAGATAATAAAAAGCTCTGACAAGAGGATTGGGTGTCAAAAAAGCCTTTGACTCTTTAAAATAGGATTTTTTATTTAAAGTTTTAAATCTTTTTGATTTCCTGCTTTCTTCATTTTACTTTGAACAAATATATACAAACACAGTTCAGCTTATGTTAAGCTAGGCATTTTTTACTTTGGAATCTATCCCCTTAACTAAAGGTATAAAACAGTGTTGTCCTTTGCCCCTTATTTTGTTTGCTCTTGCAATTGAAAATTTTGCCATATTAATATGAAATAATCCAAAAATTAAAGTTACTGATATATATATATATATATATATATATATATATATATATATATATATATATTTATATATATATATATATATATATATATATATATATATATATATATGGGTTCACTACACATTACCGAAAACCCACAATACTGACGCCCATAAACCCGAGACCAAATACCCGAAAGACTACAAGACCGACCAACCACAAATGCGAAATTCAAAATCGCGAACGTTTATAACACATACAGTACACACATACACAGACACACATCTTCGCCCCCCACACCGCCTACTTTAATATTCTAACTCCAAGATCGCACAAACACACACACAAGACAAACTCACACCCACACATTACAGTCCCTCACACAAACACCACAGTCACAACACACACAAATGCCCCTCACAAACACATTTACACACACATACTTACCTGAACCGCAACACCAGAAGTGCTAACTCAAAATCTTCGAAAATCGGGATTATGAAATTCATGCTTCTGGTCTTGCGATCATCTGGTCTTTCGGTGTTCTGGTCTCAGGATTCCAAGCGTTGGTAATATGGGCATTTGGTCTTCTGTAGTGGACCCATATATATATATATATATATATATATATATATATATATATATATATATATATATTTAGATATATATCCTTATACCTATATCTATCCATATATATATATATATATATATATATATATATATATATATATATATATATATATATAAAATCAACATAGCTCTAAAATAATGTTATTTAAAGATGATATTTTGCTAACATTATCTAACCCCAAAATAGCCCTATCAGAGTTAGAATCCACAATAAAAAAAAAATTAGTCAATTTCAGGTCTTCATTTTAATAAAACAAAGTCAAAGCACTTGTTACTTAATAAAAAGAGGAAAATGCAAACTGGTAAAAATCACATTATTGGGAAACAAGTTAAGTCTCTTGATTACTTGGGTATTGCTTTATGTAACACCATAGGGGAGATAATACTAACTAACTATAACAATATTCTAAGTATAATTAAAACTCTTATGGATAAGTGGAATAAAATATGTATTTCCTTTGAAGACAGGGTACTACTAATAAGAAAGATTCTTCTCCCTAAAATTTTATATATAGTTCAACCTGTTTTTAATCCCCTGGCAACCATTGTATTAAGGTTCTAAATAAGTTTATTATTACATTTCCTCTGGTGTCCCAATAGAAATAGAATTGTTTTCTTACATCATATCAGACCATAGACCCAGGGAAGGTTAAATCTTCCAGATATAGAGACATACATCAAACCCTCAGTTTTCAAAGTCATTTTGAAATCGGTTGATCCAAGTTATATCTAATTGGAAAACTTTACATGTAACCATTTTACTAAATGAGAATACTCCTTTAGCCAAACTCCTAATAAATTCTGGCTGTTTATCTGCTTTATCCTGCAATACAGTATTTCCAAACCTTCAAAACGAAACTCTATGAAATTTATTTTTATAAATTTTAGGAAATTTATTAACGCTAATGTTGGCATTAAAATTTTGTTTGATTTATTAGTACTTTTCAGTATTACAAATATTTTTGATAAAATACTTAAAATAGTTTTATTTCACCAGAAGCCAAATTTTTCACTTATTGGGATCATTGTATTAAAGATCACAAATTATTAGATATTCAACATATTATGAAAGATTTTGACTTGTTATCCCAAGGTTGGCTATTCTTACAAAGTGTATTGACTTATTCACAGAACCTCTGCAAAATAATTAGTAATTCCTCTTTTAAAGATAAATCTGAATTAATAATGTATTTATATCAAATTTTATATAAGTGTTGGCATCGTATCACTTTGGGTCATTTCACTTGTTTAGCTCAAGAAAATAAATCCAATATTCTGTCTTCTGTAAAATTTATGTCCTGGTCCCAATACTGGGGTATATTTACATGGATTTTTTTCCTCAGAGCTTTCCTCATACCAGACAAAATAGCTAGATTTAGTAAATCTAGTAACATGTCCTGTTGGAGATGCTTACTAATCTGTAAAGCTGACTGCTTACATATCTTTTTTGATTGTTTTAAATTAAAACAATTTTGGAGTGGCATAGATAATTTTTTAAAAAGCTCTGTTTTCTGGCCTTTTCCTGCTAACTAAAGTCTGTTTTGTTTACTATTAATGATGCTTACCCATTGAATAAAAATAACTTGTTTTTATTGCCATCAATACTTACAATTGTTACAAAATGTATCACTAGGAAATGGAATTCCACCAATTCTCTACTTTTTAAGACATTCTTATCTCTACTGAAAGAAATAGTGCTTAAGGAAAGCAAGATCAAAGAATCCAGGATTTATCCCAAACCTTTTTTCAATAATTACTTGTCTCATTGAAACTCTTTAAATGGACTCTAACTTTCTCTAATGTTTCTGTCTTATATGTCTTTATTATGTTGCTTATTTATTTAGTTGAGATTATTAGCCAATACTCCTTTATTGTTTTTATATTATTTTTCAGGCCAATGTAAATACTGTATACAGCTATTTATGTTATTTTCATTATTTGCTATGATATGAAAATATATCCTTTTACTATTGTATTATAGTAAAATAAAAATAATTGAGTATAAAGAAACCACCAAGTCCTTTTATCACTCTTTCCACTGTATGTCTACCCATAATTAAGATTTAATCTATGATCCTGTAACCAGTCAGCCACAGATGTCAAAAGGTAGGGAATGAAATGTAGTCTTACTCAGATGATATAAAGGTACTTATTTTAATATCATCAACATATTATGATATTCAATATTAGCTAGCAATGGGGAATGAAAAAATATATAAAATGAAATAAAAGAAAGTTGAGACCCAATACAGCTTCCTGAGGTACCAAAGATTTTACAAGAAACCAATCAGAAAGGTATCTGCATGTAACCAAAGGTGTACGCATTCAAAATTGACTGGATTATTTTATCTATTTTACAGTGCTTTCTATAATTACATTATATGGAGCATTGTCAAATGATTTTGCATCATTTCAATAAACTATAGTAACTATAGTAACTTTACAGACTTGTTCATAGAAATCCACTAAACTAGTGAATGTAGAATGTCATATTGTAAATCCATGTTGGTTAATATATAGCCAATCCATTGTTCCTGTCATTATCAAAAAAAGATAAAAAAAATTCAATAAAAACTTCCCCAAAAAGTTATATCAAGCTAATGGGTCAGTAATTGTTAATCAGGTCATGCCTACCTCCATTACATATCAGTACTATATGAACTAATTTCCAGGAGAATGGTGCTAATTAATTACATGCAGTAGTGTTAAATACACAACAAGTGTCTTTATTAGAAAGCAAAGTAAATCTTAATCAAATTTTCCTTGAATTCCATCCAGTCCAATGTTATTACTTGCATTAAATTTCTTTAAGGATGACTAATTATTTTTATAGTAATTTCTGGACAGATCCAATATTTTATATTGTATCTTAATACTCTGGTTGACAGACAATTCTAAAACAAAGAGACCTCACATTTGGTATATGCCCTCACTTAGCAATTATAGACTGACCTTCTTTCAGTAATGGACTAGTGCTTGATTACCTATTCATCATTTCATTTTTCTTTTTGTAGTTAACAACGCATTAACTTTATTGCAACAATATCCAATCAATATAAGAAGATAAATAAGAACGTTTAGGAGAAATCACAATAAAAATGAACAACAAATAGTATAAACAGGGTCTATATTAGAACATAAAAGTTTTAAAACTTCGAATGTTCTAATATCGACCCATATTCAGCAAACGCTGAAAATATCGAATCAACAGAAAACCAATTTTTTTCCTAAGGAAAGAATTCGGTTGTCCGTTTCTGTTGCTTCGGTATTTTCAGCGCTGTGGTGGAAAGTTACGGGTCAGGTTCAGGTAAGTGTGCAATTGAAAGTGGGTTAGGTTAGTTAGGGTTAGGGTGCAGGTTAGGTATGTGTGCGATTATGTGGATGTGAAGGTTAGGGTGGGTTAGGTGAGTTTGGGTTAGGGCATGGGTTAGGTATGTGTGCAATTGTGTGGACATGAGGGTTTGGGTGGGTTAAATGAGTTAAGGTGAGGGCGCAGGTCAGGTAAGTGTGCGATTGTGTGAATGTGAGGGTTAGGGCAGAGTAGGTGAGATAGGGTTAGGGCGCTGGTGAGGTGAGTGTGCGATAGTGATGGAACTTAGAGTTAGGGTTTGGGTTAAGGTAAGTGGATAGCCAGTGGTGTATGTATAGTTTAGTGTAGGGGTAGGTATAAGATTTTAGGTGTATGTGTGTAGATTGCTGTTTGTTTGGTGTGCTTGTGTTGTGTGCATGTGTTTTGGAACAGCAAATTTTTTCCCTAGGAAAAAATTTGCTGTTCTGTATGTTCGATGTTTTCAATGTTCACTGAATAGGGGTCGATATTAGAACATTCAAAGTTTTGAAACTTCGATGTTTTAATATAGATCCTATAAACAATAAAAGCAGTGAGCATTTGCTTGGTATAAAATATTATAAATAAGTAATACATATTGACACTAAACATCAACGTTCACTTCAGTACTCTTATATATACATAAACAGAATGCATTATGCTAAAGCTCCTGCCCAAGAATCAGAAGCATACATGTATAAAATTAAATAATGGGTATAATTAATTTTACTCCTTGTGTTAATAATTCCTGAATTAAGCTCAGAGTAATTCTTCAAATTGTTAGGATTTCATGACTATACTAATTAAAAAAAAAAATAAGTAAAACAATCAAACTTGGCCCAGCATTCTTAAAACAGTTGGGATAGTATATTTCTCTCCTCCCCAAGATTGTCTTATCTACCAAAATCCCTAGATGTTTGAATGTTCTGTACATATAGCATTAAAATTATCACTTTAACCTTCCTTATACCACTGCTCTTTTTTCCCCCAATCCCTCCTACTGTGCATTTTCCCTTCCCTGTCAATCGAAGCAATCTATAAAACATAGATGCTTCTTGAAATATCCATCTCCTCTGCCTCCACCCTAACTCATCTCTCCAGTAATCTCTTATCAAGCCCAGTATACTACGTATAAAACCAAAATTAACTCCAAACCTTTAGTAACAATGTACAATATTTACAACCCCCCACAGATACTAAGGCTAACACTTTTTATGCTGTATCTCCCCTAACATTTCCAGTTGCATATATTCTTGTCAGATTTGTCCTTTTCTCTTATGCTTTTATCCTAATGCACAAAACCTATGTTCATCCTTTTTATATTGGTGGATTAGGCTAATCAGATCTCTAATGGCAGTCTTTCTATTTTTCTTCAATATTTATGCAAGTCCTTTCTTACCTAACAACAGGGTCAGCTCAATTAAGGTTCATAGGTTCATCGGTAGGTACTAGGCTATCTGCCCAAGGGCATTTATAAGCCTAGCCAGAGTGTGTCAGCTTTCGCTGCCCCATTGATTAATTAACTGATCCTCTGTCAAGCAGAGCCAATGAAGTGATCCCAGGGGTGCATTTTCTGTTACCCATCCACTCGTCAAGGTTTCTCTTGAAGAGTGTTAGCGAGGGGCTGTGCCTGATGTAATTTGGAATTTTGTTCCAAAGCATGGGGAGTCTCTGTGACAGGAATCTATCCCTCCAGCATGTTTTATTTATTGTTGTGGTGAGGTTTAGCTCACTAGAGCATGTGGCTCGCAGTGACTTGGATTTCTTTAGGTGGAGCATGTCCATCAATTCTGAGTTAGACATGGCTTTGTAAGTCAGGCAGAGATCACCTCTGAGTAAGCGACATGCCACTGAGTACAGCCAGAGTTTTTTCAGTTAGGCTGCATAGGACATATGTTTGAGACCAGTAATCCTCTTGGTGAGGTACTTTTGTGGTCTTTCCAGCTGTTGGAAGAGTCTTGTGAGGTACATCCCAAATGGGCATTGTACTGTATGATGGGTCTAATGAGTGACAAGTAGAGGGGCACTATAACCTCATTATTTCTAGATGCAAACCCTTTAGTAATTAGATGGGCCACATAGAAGGATTTCCAAACTACTCTGGCAATATGATTGTCAAAGGAGAGATTACTATCTACCTGGATCCCCAGATCTCGTATTACAACTTCTTTATTAAAGGGGCTGCCACCTATATGGTAATTTGTGGGTGTTTTGTTTTTCCCAAACGGGATGACTATGCATTTCTTGGCATGTAGCTTGAGGCCATGACTTTGACACCAGGTGTCCGTCTCAGTAAGGTCCTTTTGGAGGATGTCCATGTCAGCTGGAGAGTCAATTATGGCTCCCAGTTTGCAGTCATCGGCGAACTTGGTTAGCCATAGTCCTCCTGTGTTTGCCTGTAGTTCTGAGAAGTATATGCTGAACAGTAGGGGACCCAGGACAGAGCCTTGTGGGACACCACCTGTGACTGGTTTAGAGTCAGACCTGGAGCCCACTATTCTTACTTTGTGAGTTCTGTCTGTAAGCCAGTTGGCAACCCATCTCGTGACAAAAGGGTTTATGTTTGGGCTGGTGAGTTTTTCTGTAATACCCAATTGGGGAATAGTGTCAAAAGCCTTGGTGAGGTCAAAGTAGGCTGTGTGAACCACCTTTCCTTCATCTATGGCCTTGGTGACTGTCTCGAAGAAGTCAACCAAGTTTAGTAGGCATAATCTGCCCTTAACAAAGCTGAACTGGGTCGAGTCAAGTGTTTGGAGGTTCCCAATGTCTTTGTTAATGAGGTCCATGATGATGCGCTCCACAGCCTTGAAGACCAAGCTAGTCAGGCTTATGGGGTGATAGTTACCAGGGGCAGTTGTGGCCCTTCCTTTGTGGAGCAGAATAATCGTTGCTGGTTAAGAGTTTCTTACCTCCTCTGGATGTCCAAGTGATGTCAGTACCTTGAAATCATGTATCTTCTTTCAAAAGGCTTTCCTTCTCCTTGCTTATTTCTTGATACACACCTCTCTAACTGAAAAGGTGAAGATCCTTGGAAAATTTCTTGATAATTCCTCTGGTTTATAGAAATATTTACATAAACAAATGCAAAAATTCTGAATTTCCTGAACCTTATTGTATGCCAAACAGAAGGTCATATTTGTAATCATTGTTTCTGATTTATCTGCATTCTTAAGTGCCTTCCTTCACCTCACTAACATCCTCAGGGATACTTTCATATCTCATTCTAAAATATGCTCATCAGTTTGTGTTATCAGCCCCTTCCATTTCTATAATTTTCCTCATCTATTCTCTTAACCATTTTATGAGTACTGGTCTGTTGTTCTCTTCTAACTTCATCCACTGTGGGTTTTCCTTTCTAGCAAGGTCATGTAATACACCCGGACCCTCTCATGCAAACTATATGTCTCTTTCACCTCTTCCCATGCTTTTATTCTGTTCTCTAGCACAAGGTCCACCCAAACATTAACCTGGTGATAAATATTCTTCCACTTAGACCCTGTATCATACACATATTTCTTCTATTTTATGTCATCTATAAGAAAAAATATCTTGCTTTCAACACTTTATTACTTCCTGCTGGAATACATTCTTGATTTTTGTACCTATCTTATCTAATACTGGTGTCACTACCATCAATGTGTCTTTCTTTTCTGCAAGACCTTCCTTGATTATGTCTACCTTCTAACCACTCATTGCTTTCCCATGATATTCTTTCTCCATGATTTTTATTCATAAGTCTTGACTTAAAAGATATCTACACACTGCTTTAATATATCCTTGTTGGTCTGGTATCCCAAGTCTCCCCTCCTCCTTAGACAAAATTAACTTGCTCTTGTTTGCTTTTGGTTTCTCAGCCCCCACCCATGTGAGGTCATTTACCAGGTTCCTAATTTTCAGTATGTACTTTCTCCCTGATAGAGTACAGAAAGCTGGTGATAGATATAACAAGTATGACATTACATGCCAATGAATTACCAAAAGTTCTACTTCCAGATCCACATTCAAAAGAGTCCACGTTTTAAGGTTGGAATATATCTGCATCATTACTTTCCTATATGATCCATCCCTTGATGTCTCATTAGATATCTCTAAGTCAGGTACTTAAATATTTCATCTCTCGATCTTTGACTATTGTTATTGACTCCATTTCTCACCATTAAGCTTCCAACATATTTATACCAACTGTCTTCATTTTACCTTCATTAATTTTATATTGACAAATTTCCACAAATCTTTTAAGAATCTGCAAGAGCCTACCTAGATCTTTCTCTGGCTCAGTGAAGTTAATAATATCATCCACATACAAGGCTGTTTTACTTTTTCTGTCATCACATGATATTCCTGTATATCTGATTGCCTGATTTTTGCTGCCAAATGTTCAGGGTATATTGCATACAAGATTGGGGATACCAGGCATCCTTGAATCTCCTTATACATATTCCCTCTGACAGACACCCTGCTATTTTAACTTGTTCCATATCATTCTCAGACCCACCACAATACATCTATTAACTGGATAGGAAAAAAAAAATGATCAAGGACTTGAAAGAGCTAACTCCACTCTAGTTTATCAAAAGCTTTGTTTTACATCTAATACAATTTAGCCTACCCATTTACCTACTTGATTGCCTTCATGTATTATCAACAGTGTTGTAATTACATTATCAAGAGTTAATGTATCTTCAATAAACCCACACACATCTGTATCAATCAACTGGGTTGTCATGAATGATTTATACTAATGGTTCAAAATGTTTATTGGTCTACTGGAGGCTGTATCCAGTGAGGACCTCCTTTTCTTATGTATTACCACTATTATTCCCAGACCTCGTAATATTGGTGGTTGTATACTCCTCTAGATCCTATTACACATTATTTTTACAATAGTATAACTCATTTTTCACTAATATCCAAACTTCTATAGGAAATCCATCAGTTCCTACAGATTGTTTTTTCTGCTTCATTATAATATCTCTTACTTCCTCCTCTGTGAATTCATGACTAAGATTCTTGACTGTGTCTGCCCTAATTCTAGCAAAGCTACCACCCCAGAAATCTTATTGTTTTTATAACCATACTCAAGGGCCTCTCTCTTATATAAACCCTGATAGCAATCCTGAAAAACATTCAAATTTCCCTCATCCTCAATTATTGCTTCATGTGATTCTTCCTTCTTCATCTCAAATATTGACTTCTCAACGTTTTGTGGGAGCAACATTGTCATTAAGACCTGTACCACCTTTGGACTCATTGAAAGTTGCAATTCTCTAAAAATGTTCCCTTGCATCCATGTTTTCTCTTGATCCTCTATTTGGGCCCATTTCATTAACTCTTGTATTTCATGCTTTTCCTCTTCTGTCAACCTTTTGTTCATCATCTGCATTTCTCTAATTATACCTCATCTCTCCTTTTTGCCACATTTATTCTTTAGTACATACTCAAATATTTCCTTATTATCTGTGATATTAATTTTAACTTAATATGTCCTTACCTCTCTTCAACCTAACATCCCTCCTCTGCATCAGTTTCTTTATTTCTCCTCTAAGCCAGTAACAAAAGTTCTTATTATTTAAGAGTCTACATGAATTTCCTATGCTTATCAACTTTCATTTTCTTTTTTAAGGATAAATCTAACTACAAAGGAGCATGAGCCAAATACATTGCCCATCCCACCTTGACAAATTTCACAACTTTTTTATGTTCTTTCAGATCATCATTATTAACCAGTTATTCACTTAGGACTATAACTTTCAATAAGAATTTATCTTTGTACAATAGCTTATGGTCACTGTATTCGACCCAGATACTCCTGTAGCTTTGCCATAAGGGCTAACACCCAAACTTTTTCACTAAGAATTTCATCTTTCTACAATAGCCTCTGGACACTATATTCAACTGAGATAGTGCTGAAGCTCTGCCACAAGGGCCATCTCCCAAACTTTTTTACTGAGAATTTTGTCTGTGTACAATGTAAACAAATTTAACTTAAATACATTACTGTCTATTAATATCATCTAGTCAAATATGTACCTACCAGTACTGGAAATTCGTTTTTAACACTCACTCATTTGACAGAGATGTCCTTCAATTTAAGGATTACTTACTAAGTTGACCATTGACCTTTCTCTTGACCAATAGATTACACTGTATATGCATCAACGCCTCAATTTTCAAAGTCATTTTGAAATTGGTTGATCCAAGTTATATTTCTAATTGGAAAACTTTACATTTAACTATTTTACAAAATGAGAATACTCCTTTAGCAAAACTCTCCTAATAAATTCTGGTTATTTATCTGCTTTATCCTGCAATACAATATTTCCAACCCTTCAAAACTAAACTCTATAAAATTTATTTTTAACAATTTTACGAAATTTATTTACGCTAATGCTGGCATTAAAAATTTGGTTTGATTTCTTTGTACTTTTCAGTATTACAAATATTTTTTGATAAAATACATAAAATAGTTTTATTTCACAGGAAGCCAAATTTTTCACTTATTGGCATCACTGCACTAAATATCAGAAATTATTAGATATACAACATATTATGAAAGGTTTTGATTTGTTATCCCAAGATTGGCTACTCTTACAAAGTGTATTAACTTATTCCCAGGACCTCTGCAAAACAATTAGTAATTAATATTTTAAAGATAAACCTAAATTAATAATGTATTTATATCAAATTTTATATAAGTGTAACATTGACATTATTATAAAAATTATATAAAATGTTAATAAACTATAAAATGAAATCACATCACAAATGTTGGCATCATATCACTTTGGGTCATTTCACTTGTTTAGCTCAAGAAAATAAATCCAACATTCTGTCTTTTGTTAAATTTATGCCCTGGTCCCAATACTGGAGTATATTTACATGGAAATTTTTCCTCAGAACTTTCCTCATACCCGACAAGAAAACTAAATTCAGTAAATCTAGTAACATGTCCTGTTGGAGATGCTTATTAATCTGTAAAGCTGACTGTTTACATATCTTTTTTTTGTTTTTTTTTTTTAGTTAAAACAATTTTGGAGTGACACAGATATATTTTTAAAAAGCTCTGTTTTCTGACCTTTTCCTGCTAAATAAAGTCTTAGTTTTATTTACTATTAATGATGCTTACCCTTTGAATAAAGATAACTTGTTTTTATTAAAACCAATACTTACAATTGCGACAAAATGTATCACTAGGAAATGGAATTCCATCAATTCTCCACTTCTTGAGAAATTCTTGTCTCTACTGAAAGAAACAGTGCTTAAGGAAAGCAAGATCAAAGAATCTAGGATTTATCCCAAAACTTTTATCAAGAATCACTTATCTCATTGAAACTCTTCAAATGGACTCTAACTCTCTCTAGTGTTTCTGTCTTATATGCCTTCATTATGTTGCTTATTTATTTAGTTGAGATTATTAGCCAATGCTCCTTTATTGTTTTTGTAATCTTTTTCAGGCCATTGTAAATATTGTATATAGTTATTTATGTTATTTTTATTATTTTCTATGACATAAAAAGATATCCTTTTACTATTGTGTTATAGTAAAATAAAAATAATTGAGTAGAAAGAAACCACCAAGTCCTTTTATCACTCTTTCCACTGTATGTCTACCCATAATTAAGACTTAATCTATGATCCTGTAACCAGTCAGCCACAGATGTCAAAAAGGTATGAAATTAAATGTAGTCTTACTCAGATGATATAAAGCTACTTAATTTAATAGCATTAGCATATAATGATATTCAATATTAGCTAGCAATGGGAAATGAAAAAAACATATAAAATTAAAAAAAAAGAAAGTTGAGACCCAATACAGATCCCTGAGGTACCTCAGATTTTACAAGAAACCAATCAGAAAGATTTTTCTACAACTTGTTCCTTTGATATCTTCCATGTAAACAAAAGAGGTATGCATTCAAAATTGACTGGATTATTTTATCTATTTTACAGTGCTTTCTATAATTACATTATATGGAGCATTGTCAAATGATTTTGCATCATTTCAATAAACTATAGTAACTTCTACTGTTTTGTGCAATGCTTTACAGACTTGTTCATAGAAATCCACTAAACTAGTGAATTCATATTGTAAATCCATGTTGGTTAATATATATATATCCAATCCAGTGTCCCTGTCATTATCAAAAAAGATTATATCAAGCTAATGGGTCAGTAATTATTAATCAGGTCATGCCTGCCTCCATTACATATCAGTACTATATGAACTAATTTCCAAGAGCATGGTGCTAATTAATTACTTGCTGAAATATTAAATACACAACAAGTGTCTTTATTAGAAAGCCAAGTAAATCTTAATTAAATTTTCCTTGAATTCCATCCAGTCCAATGTTATTACTTGCATTAATTCTCTTTAAGGATAACTAACTATGTTTATAGTAATTTCTGGACAAATCCAATATTTTATCTGGTTTCTTAATACTCCGGTTGACAGATAATTCTTAAAAAAAGAGACCTCACATTTGGTATATGCCTTCGCTTATCAGTTACAGACTGACCTTATTTCAGTAAAGGACCAGAGCATGATGACCTATTTATTATTTTATTTTTATTATTGTAGTTAACAACACATTAACTTTATTGCAGCAATATCCAACCAATATAAGAAGATAAATAAGAACATTTAAGAGAAATTACAATAAAAATGAACAACAGATAGTAAAACCAGTGAGTATTTGCTTGGTATAAAATATTATAAATAAGTAATACATATTGACAGTAAACATCAACTTTCACTTCAGTACTCATATATAAATAAACACAATGCATTATGCTAAAGCTCCTGCCCAAAAAATCAGAAATGTACATGTGTAAAACTAAATCATGGGTATAATTAATTTTACTCCTCATCTTAATAATTCCTGAATTAAGCTTAGAGTAATTTTTCAAATTGTTTGGATTTCATGACTAGACTAATTAAAAAATAAATAAAACAATCAAACTTTGCCCAGCATTCTTAAAATAGTTGGGATAATATATTCACTCCACCCCAAGATTGTCTTATCTACCAAAATCCCTAGATACTTGAATGCTCTGTACATATGGCATTACAATTATCACTTTAACCTTCCTTATACCACTGCTCTTTTTCCCCCAATCCCTCCTACTGTCATTTTCTCTTCCCTGCCAATTGAAACAATCTATAAAATATAGATGCTTCTTCAAATATCCATCTCCTCTGCCTCCACCCTAACTCATCTCTCCAGTAATCTCTTATCAAGCCCAGTATACTATGTATAAAAACAAAAATAACTCCAAACCTTTAGTATCAATGTACAATATTTACAACCCCCCACAGATCCTAAGGCTAACACTTTTTATGCTGTATCTCCCCTTTAATTTCCAGTTGCATATATTCTTGCCAGATTTGTCCTTTTCTCATATGATTTTATCCTAATGCACAAAACCTATGCTCATCTTTTTTATATTACTGGATTAAGCTAATTAGATCTCTAATGATAGTCTTTTTTCTTCAATATCTATGCAAGTCCTTTCTTACCCAACAACAGGGTCAGCTCAACTAAGAGTTTCATACCCCCTCTGGATGTCCAGGTGATGCCAGTAACTTGAAGTCATGTATCTTCTTTCAAAAGGTTTCCTTCTCCTTTAATATTACTTGATACATACCTCTCTAACTGAAAAGGTGAAGATCCCTGGAAAAGGTCTTGATAATTTCTTTGGTTTATAGAAATATTTACACAAACACTTAAATGCAAACATTCTGAATTTCCTGAACCTTATTGCATGCCAGACAGAAGGTCAAATGTGTAATCATTGTTTCTGATTTACCTGCATGCTTAAGTGCCTTCCTTTATCTCTCTAACATCCTCAGGGATACTTCCATATCTCAATCTATAATATGCTCATCAATTTGTGTTATCAGTCCCTTACATTTCTATCCTTTCCCCCCTCTATTCTCTTATCCATTTTATGAGTACTGGTCTGTTATTCTCTTCTAACTTTATCCACTGTGGGTTTTCCCTTCTTCTACCACGGTCATGTAATAAAACCAGACCCTGTCATGCAAACTATATGTCTCTTTCACCACTTCCCATGCTTTTATTCTGTTCCCTAACACAAGGTCCATCCAAACATTAACCTGGTGATTAATATTCTTCCACTTAGACCCTGTATCTTATACATGTTCCTTATATTTTATCTTATCTATAAGAAAAATATGTTGCTTCCAACACTTCATTACTTCCTGCTGGAATACATTCTTGATTTTTGTACCTATCTTATTTAATACTGGTGTCACTACCATCAAAGATTCTTTCTTTGCTGCAAGACCCTCCTTGATTATGTCTACCTTCTAACCATTAATTGCTTTCCCATGATATTCTTACCAACTTTCCTCCATGATTTTTATCCATAAGTCTTGACTTAAATGATATCTACACTGCTTTAATATATCCTTCTTGGTCTGGTATCCCAAGTCTCCCCTCCTCCTTAGGCAAAATTAACTTGCTCCAGTTTGCTCTTGGTCTCTCAGCCACCCCCCATGTGAGGTCATTTACCAAGTTCCTCATTTTTAGAATGTACTTTCTCCCTGAAAAAGTGAAGAAGGCTGGTGATAGATATAACAAGTATGACATTACATGACAATAAATTACCAAAAGTTCTACTTTCAGATCCACATTTAAGAGAGTCCACTTTTTAAGGTTAGAATGTATCTGTGCCATTACTTTCCCATATGATTCATTCCTTGATACCTCATTAGATATCCCTAAGCCAGATCCTTAAATATTTCATCTCTCTATCTTTGACTATTGTTATTGACTCCATTCCCCACCATTAAGCTTCCACCATATTTATACCAACTGTCTTCATTTTACCTTCATTCATTTTATATTGACAAATTCCCACAAAACTTTCAAGGTTCTGCAAGAACCTACCTGGATCTTACTCTGGATCAGTGAGGTTAATAACAACATCATCCACATACAAGGCTATTTTACTTCTTTCTGTCCCCACATAATATTCCTGTATATATGATTGCCTGATTTTTGCTGCTAAATGTTCAGGGTATATTGCATACAAGATTGGGGATACCAGGCATCTGTGTATCTCCTTGTACATATTCCTTCTGACAGACACCCTGCTATTTTAACTTGTTCCATATCATTCTCATAGACCCTCCACAATACATCTATTAACTGGATAGGAAATCAAAATGATCAAGGACTTGAAATAGCTAATCCTACTCTAGTTTATCAAAAGCTTTTTTCACATCTAATGTAAACAAGCCTACCCATTTACCTACTTGATTGTCTTCCTGTATTGTCAACAGTGGTATAATTACATTATCATGTGTTAATGTATCTTCAATAAATCCACACACATCTGGGTCAGTCAACTGGGTTGTCATGAATAATTTATAATAATGGTTCAAAATGTTTATTGGTCTATTGGAGGCTGTATCCAGGGAGGACCTCCCTTCTTTATGTATTACCACTATTATTCCCTGCCCTCATAATATTGGTGGTTATATACTCCTCTAGGTCCTATCAAACATTTTTCTACAATGGTATAACTCTTTTTTCACTAATATCCAAACTTCTATAGAAAATCCATCAGTTCCTACAGATTTTTTTCTGCTTCATTAGAATATCTCTTACTTCTTCCTCTGTAAACTCATGACTATGATTCCTGACTGTGGCTGGCCTAATTCAAGCAAAACTACCTCCGCCAGAAATTCCATTGTTTTTACAACCATACTCAAGAGCCTCTTTCTCATATAAACCCTAATAGCAATCCTGAAAAACATTCAAATTCCCCTCATCCTCAGTTATTGCTTCATGTGACTCTTCTTTCCTAATCTCAAATATTGATCTCTCAACTGTTTGTGGGAACAACATTGTTATTAAGGCCTGTACCACCCGTGGACTCATTGAAAGTTGCAATTCTCTAAAAATGTTCCCTTGCATCAATATTTTCTCTTCATCTTCTATTTGGGCCCATTTGGTCAACTCTTGTAATCCCTGCCTTTCCTCTTCTGTCAACCTTTTGTTTGTCATCTGAATTTCTCTAATTTTACCTCATCTCTCCTCTTTGCCACTTTTAATCTTTAGTATATACTCAAATATTTCCTTATTATCTGTGATTTTAATTTGAACTTAATATAATTATAAAATTTCCTATGCTTATCAACTTTCACTTTCTTTTTTAAAGTTTAATCCAACTGCAAAGGAGCATGAGCCAAATACATTGTCCATCCCACCTTAACAAATTTCACAACCTCTTTATGTTCTTTCAGATCATCATTATTAACCAGTTATCCACTTAGGACTATAATTTTCACTAAGAATTTGTTTTTGTACAATAGCCTCTTGTCACTGTACTCAACCCAGATACTCCTGAAGCTCTGCCACAAGGGCTAATGCCCAAACATTTTCACTGAGAATTTTGTCTTTGTACAATGTAAACAAATTTAACTTAAATAACTTACTGTCTATTAACATCATCTAGTCAAATATGTACCTGCCTGTCCTGGAAATTAGTTTTTAACACACACCCCTTTGACAGAGATGTCCTTCACTCTAAGAATTACTTACTAAGCTGGCCATTGGCCTTTATCTTGGCCAATAGATTACACTGTATATGTCAGTTACTTAGTCTTTCTGGCAAACCGGTTTCTGCATTTTGGAAATGAAAGAAAAGCTGTTCTACTTGGTACTTCTCTGCTAATCATTTTCTATTACCTATCAACTGATTGTTCTCTGTTACACTATAACCTGCAGGTGGGAGGTTCAGTGTACTAGAATGTTTTGCTAAATATCCCCTCACTTCAGGTACAACTAACACTGGGTAAAACTGGAATCCAGGTTTTAGCCTGCTATAGATCCCACACCATGTCCCAAGACTTCCACTCCACATTCCTAAATATACTGGAAAATATTAGGGTACAACCCAATACCCTTATACTGGGAGACTTTAACTACCCATCCATTAACTGGGAAAATTACTCATGTACCAACACACTTGCTCAGCATTTTCTGGAATTCATTAAGTCCAATGCTCTGGACCAACTCATTCTTACCCCCACCAGGGGTAGAAATCCTTGAACTGGTCATTACTAACATGGGCGACCGTTGCTCTACATCAGTAATCGACTCCTCCCTGGTCAGATCTGACCACAAGCTAATCACCATGGATATCCACATCCCACCCTCACCCCACCCCCAAAGGAAACCACCATAAAAAACTTCTCCAAAGCTAATTTTGGGCTTCTAAAAACAGAGGTAGCTAACTTCATGACACCCATGCAAATGGAAAATAGGTGCATGAGAGCTGACTCATACACCAATGCATTGTATGAGCACAAACACACGTGCATGGAATGGGCCATACCAAACAGAACCAAGATGCTCTCCTCCAAAAAATAGGAAGCCAATCTGGTGGTCCCCTACCATAAACAAACTCTACAACAAAAGGAAAAAACTGTTGCAGAAAAGAGTGAATTCCCAAGACTGGAAAAACTCCCTTGTTAGCCTCAGCAAAAAAATGAGATCCGTCATCAAATCCTCTAAAGCTAGCTGCAAAAACAAAATTGCTGCAGATTCTAAAGACAACCACAAGGCATTCTATAGGTATGTCAAGAATCTACATGGCAATACATATACGGAACCAACTGATATTGCCAACATATTGGCCGACATGTTTAGTGCAAACTTTACCCTTCTTTCACCCCAAAAGGCCTATCACAATACCTGAGGAATGCCAATTCCCTATTATCACAGCTATACAGGTAAAAAACGCACTGCCAAAAGCCAAGAATACAGCTTCCATGGGACTTGATAATATCCCTGGCTGTGTTCTACATGAATTACAAAATGAACTGGCACCACACCCGAGCACCCTGTTCAATCACAGCCTCATTTCAGGCTTTGTTCCTACTGAATGTCAAACTGCTACGGTCATCCCTCTCCACAAGGCGGAGTGACTACAGACCCTGGGAACTACCACCCCATTAGTCTGATTTGTCTGATATGTAAAGGTATGGAGCGCATCATCATGGACCTTATAAATGAGGACATAGGGAAGCTCCAAACTCTAGATCCCATGCAGTTTGGGTTTGTGAAAGGTAGATTATGCCTGCTCAACCTGATAGACTTCTTTGTGTCTGTCACCAGAGCTGTGGATGAGGGCAAAGTACTTCACACAGACTACTTAGATCTTGCTAAGGCCTTCAACACCATCCCTCACTCAGGAATCATAGACAGACTCACTAAACTAGGCATAAATCCCTATGTCATAAGATGGGTTGCCAACTGGCTCACTGATAGAACCCACACTGTGAAAGCAGTGGACTCCAAATCTGACTACCGACCAGTTACAAGTGGTGTCCCACAGGGATTGGTCCTAGGTCCTCTCCTGTTTGGCATCTACTTCTCTGAATTTCAAGCCAACACAAAGGAAATCTGGCTGACTAAGTTCGCAGATGATTGCAAACTGGGAGACATTACTGATTCTCCAACTGATGTAGACATTCTACAAAAAGGCCTCACTGACACCAATGACTGGTGCCAGAACCATCTCCTTAAGCTCAATGCTAAAAGTGCATTGTCATTCCCTTTGGAGAAAATTCGGTGCCATGAACTACCACATAGGTGGCAGTCCACTAAACACCAAAGGTGTACTAAGAGACCTGGGGACACAGGTTGACAGCAACCTCTCCTTAGATAACCACATTGCCACTGTAGTCAGAAAGTCCTTCTATATGGCACATCTCATTACAAAAGGTTTCTCATCCAGGAAGAAAGAGGTCATAAACCCTCTGTACTCATCCCTCATTAGACCTATTATATAACACAATTCCCCATTTGGTATGTACCTCACTAGATACCTACAACAACTGAAAAAGCCACAAAAATACCTCACTAAGAGGATCTTAGGCCTTAGACATGTGCCCTATATGAACAGACTCAAAAAACTCCAGCTATACTCTGTCTCTTATTGCCTACTTAGAGGCGATCTCTGCTTGACCTACAAAGCTATGTCTGACCCAGACCTGCTAGATATGCTACACCTAAAGAAATCCCAGTCCCTGCATGCCACATGCTCTAGGGACTTAAACCTCATTAATACAATAAACAGAACATGCTGGAGGGACAGATTCCTAACCCAGCGACTTCCCATACTCTGGAGCAAACTTCTCATTCATGTCAAGCCAAGCACTTTACTGGCCCTCTTTAAGAGAAATCTTGATGAGTGGTTAGGCAATAGGAAGTTCACCCCAGGGATCACATCAGTGGCCTTGCTTGACAGGGGCACTGGGAACTAACTTTGAGCATCATGATGCCAGGGAATCTTCTTGGGCTAGGCTTCTATAGGCTCCAGGGCCATTAGCCTAGTACACAACTATGAACCTATTCTTTCCACTTACTCAGAGGGTAGGTATGTGTCATACAGTATGGTATTGCATTTCTAATTCTTCTAAGACTGTGTAGAACAATGGAATTTCATATCAGTTTCATTCAAATCATATAAGCTGTATGTATGTTGAGCCTGTGCCATTTAACAAGTATGCAATGTCAGTTTCTGGTGTTTTGATATATATATATATATATATATATATATATATATATATATATATATATATATATATATATATATATATATATATATATATATATATATGCGTGTGTGTGTGTGTGTGTGTGTGTGTATACACAAAATGTTCTTTTGATACAGTGGTTAATCCCAAGAGTATTACTAAGTGATGGTTTTATATTGTGCTTATTAGTTTAGTGCTATGTCATAACTTGTTCTATACACCTCTGTTTATACACAGTATTACTGTGATTCTGTATCAGTGTATCTCCTGCTGACCTGCTTTCAAATTACATTCTTTAACTTTTTTACCATCTCTATTTTCTTTACTTCCTCCATATTCTCTTGCTCTGACTCACTGTGTACTTCCTCCATATCTTTTTATAATAAGTGCTAACTTTATTGCCTCAATATAATATGACAGATTAGTAGACTTTTTCTGTTTTATTTACTTTCACAGCCTCTGGTTACTATACTCAACCCAGATACCATTGAAGCTCAGCCAAAATGGCCAATTCCAAAACTTTTTCCACTGAAAATTGTGTTTCTTTGTTCAATGTAAGCAAATCTAACTTGAATAACCTTGTTGTGTATTAGTATCATCTAGTGAAATGCATGCCTGCTTGGATGAACATTAGTTTTTAACATCCCACTTGACAGAGTTGTCCTTGCACTGTAAGGACCACTTATTAAGTTGGCCTCTGGCATTTCTGTTGACCATTAGATTACACTGTATATACCATTTAATAAGTCTTTCTTGTTAAAAGGTATCTGCATTCAAGAAATGAATGCAAACTTGTTCTACATGCTACTTTTTTGTTAATTGTTTTCTACTGTCTATACACTGATGACTCTCTGTTATACTTTGATCCAAGGATGGTAGCATGCAATGTTCAGCCTTTCTTTGCTCTGCTACCCTACACCCAGTTCATGTCCACCCCCTTTTACTCTACTATTATGCTTCCTAGACACATATTACACTTGTTTCTCCTATTCCATATCACTCCCAATCTTACTACTATCATATAAGCACTTCTGTTTCCTTTCAGCTGATTCTCAACTTCCATTTCATCTCTTAGCACCATTTCCAGCTATCTTTCCCCTCCCATACTGCTTTGCTCTATATACATTCATACACACTGTGACACTGCCAGCCCAGCTATCTGGAATTTTGTAAATAATCATACGCCATTTGTGAATATTAATATGATTCATATGCTTGTCTTACAAATGTAAGAGGACTATATGTTATGCGTATATTAAACTGCTGGTGTAGAAGTGTGTGTTCTACAGGGTTTGTGTGGTGCTGAGCTTCAAAGATGTATCCACAGTTTACCCTACTGGAAAAGAAGAGAGATGTATATAAACTATATACCTGTGCAAATGTATGTTTTAATAGTAGAAGCTAGAACATGCAGAGTTAACTTACAAAATTTCAAGAAAATAAGTTGAAATGAAGTGCTTTATGATGTGCTAAAAAGTTAGTTTCAATGCAGCAAGAAGACAGGATGTCTAGAGCTAGAAGTTTTTTATATTGTCCTGGAGAGAAGTAATTACCAGGTTTAAAATGTAAAAGCATTTTATTGCTTTATGACTTCCTAGCAGCTGCACATCTGAGAGATATACATTTTTAACACAGAGATGTTAGTTTCTATTAGCCTGTGAACTGAAGGCAGGTGACAAAGGGAAATGTCATCCAGGCTAACCCATCAGTAAAATGTGTGATATAAATTTAAGAACTCTCTCAAAGAGAGAGACTAGGCATTTTCTATTTTGTCTTGGACCTAGCAAGAACATCCACTCATCTGCATTTGCCTTGCTCTGTAAGTACATTATTTAGGGCATGGTATCTTTTAGAGATAGATAGGAATATAGTAAAGATTATTTAGATCCTTTCTGTATTTATTTGAGAATGTCCTGCAATGTTGTTTTAAAATATTTCCTGTGATTCTGAACTCTGAATTAAATGTGTTTGTTATTGATTATTGTCTTGTTCTTTTATTATTTATTATTAAATATATTTAAACCTATCTTTGTGGCTGATATTTGTGAGACATATTTAAGCTCTTAGAGTACTTACATATGTATTTGATGACACTGTGCAGGCCACTCCTAAATAGCCTTGCTCTTATTCACACTTACCATTGGATAATATTAACATTACACAGTAGGATTGGTCACCCTTTGGGAAGGTCCATAAAGTAGATAATAAGGGGTTCTGGTGGCAGTAATAACTATCTTATGGTCTGGACAGAAGGGGCATAGCTAGTAAACCCGTGCCAGCCTTTCCCAGGTGTGCATTTGTGTATAAATCAAATCTCAAAATGTGTGTGTGTGTGTGTGTGTGTGTGTGTGTGTGTGTGTGTGTGTGTGTGTGTGTGTGTGTGTGTGTGTAAGGGACATGAAGCACTAGTTGGACAGAGAGAGTGTCAGGAGGACTTGGCTTGGAACCCTAGCTAAGGACTCAACTCTATAGCTGAGCCAATAGGGAGTCTTATTTGGGATCTAGAGAAAGAGGGAGAAACCAGACCCAGACTAACTGCGATCTGTATGTGCTCTTAAGGGAATCTGTACTTTACTGTGCATGTACTTGTCATCTTCTCATTGTGCATATCTCTCACGGTTGCCAGTGGTGAGGATTGAGGCTCCTTGATTGCTGGGCCAGTGCAGGGGCATCACAGACACACCTCTCCCTAACAGCACCTATCTGTTCTACACTGTATCTTCTACTTTTTCCATATAAACTCTCACATCTTCCTATTTTTCCTACATGCTCAGTCTCTAACCTTTTATCCCCCACATTTCTTACATTTCAGAGAAGATGCTATGACAATCTAATTCTCTTCCTTCATAGAAAATACTTCTTTCCTACCTACCCTGTCTTAGCTTTCAGACTCCACCAACATTGAATATCTGTACACTGAATATCCATCTACCCTATAACTTCTTTTTCCTTCTTGATCTCTACTACCCCACTACCAGCTAACTATAAATACAGATCTCTTTGCTTAATCATGTTACTACTCAGCTTAACCTTTGTTCTTCTCCTGCTACTGGGACATCTCTCATCCTACCATGATTCTATAACATATCTCCAACTCTGTCCCAACCAACTATTCATACTTCTTCCCTACACTCTGCACACTTTGCATCAAACCTATTTAATGATCCCCCACACTTTTTCTCCAAATATAGACTGATTAATTCCATTTCAACTCAAATCAAAACAAAATTACGTGGAAAATAGTCTCAAAAAGTATCAGTAATTCCCCACTATACTAAAATCCTTCTAGGGGGAGACATTCACCCTAATCCTGGCCCTGCCTGTCACAATGAACTTCAAGGCAATTCTCTTCCATACACTATTCTAACCCTATAATGGTCAACCCCCAACCCCAGTGATCTAAATTTTGCTGCCATAAATGTTAGAAGCATGAGAAATCAAATTGCTGAACTGCACACCTGGATTACCCAGCATACGTCTAATATTCTTACTGTAATGGAAACTTGGCTTACTGCAACTGAAACTTTATCAGCAACTGAAACATGGCTTTGTAACACACAATTCATGCTCAACACTTAAAAAAAAACTAGTACTTTTCCTCCCCAAATCCCTATCCCCATGAAAAAAAGTAAATTTAAAGTAATCTCTTGATAATACAGCCACTAAAGTCACTGCTCATAGCAAATTATTAAGGATGATTGTGGATGATAATCTTAAATTCAACCTCCCTATACAAAATTGTATAATAAAACCTTGGATGCTTTATAGAGCCAGAACCTTTCTCATTGATGCAACTAAAGTTACACTTGCCTTTACTTATTTCCTCCCAAACTATCTTTATGGTGCTACTATCCCTACTAACCTTCAGGCATTACGAAAATCAAAACCTGATAAATGCTATAACAAAGTTGCTAAATTTGCAGCAAATAACCCTTTCAGAACCCATCACAGTATATCACTAAAAACCTTAAGCTGCTTAGAACTACCTCATCAACTAATAAATACATAGCTTCTTCCCATCAGTAAAATTATGTAGAATCCATCCGCTTGTCCAAAACTAAATAACATTCTACACAATTATATTCCTAATTGATTGTTATGATCCAATGACCAGAAACTCATGGCTATCCACAAACCTATCAAATCTGCTGAGTATTGCCTGTACTCATACCATGTTGCTAAGGCCTGGAACTCCTTAACTCAATCTATAAGGTCAATACCTCCCTCCCATCCCTCAAAATCATTCTGAAAGACTTCCTAGCCAAAAGCTGTCTCTGTTATTGATCAACACCAGTATAAACGATACCCCTAAATGTGTTCAAATACCAATTCATACCTCTCATCTCCTTATTCTCCCTTCTTCACTCACTTCCTTACTTCTAATCTGCCTTTCTCTCTAAATATACAATAAGCCTTTTTTTCTTTCACTTTGTAGTGCAATTTATGTTTGTATTATACTAGCTTACCTTTAATTTCCCTATAAGCTGGCTAAAATTTAGTCTAACACAGGGGTTCCCAAAGTGTTTGCCGCTGCACCCTGGGGAGCCACAGCTTCCTCACAGGTGTGTCATGAACTAATAAGCTTAGCTGCAAAATAAACCACGAACAGTTCACGGTTTATTTTGCAGCTAAGCTTATTAGTTCACAGCGAGTGTGAGTGAATGCAGGAATGAATGAAGAAGTGGCTGTATGTATGTGTGTATGTGTGAGATCAGGAAAGTAAGGGCGATGTGTGAGTGAATGCAGGAATGAATGAAGAAGTGGCTGTGTGTGTGTGTGAGATCGGGAGAGTGAGAGTGATGTGTGAGTGACTGCAGGTATGAATGAAGAAGTGGCTGTGTGTGTGTGTGTGTGTGTGTGTGTGTGTGTGTGTGTGTGTGTGTGTGTGTGTGTGTGCGTGTGTGTGTGTGTGTGTGTGTGTGTGTGCGTGTGTGTGTGAATGAATGCAGGTATGAATGAGGAAGTGGCTGTGTGTGCGTGTATGTGCATTCCTCCCAACTGTACTGAACTATTCATTTTTTATCAAGTTATGGGATCAAATAATGGAGTGCCACGATTCCTGAATGGCACCACTTCATTTCCGAATTCATCCCAGCTTGAATTTTTAAACTTTGCAGTTTGTGCTGATGTCATCATGTGCGCAATGATGTCAGCAACGTCAGCTCCATCAGCCTGTTGGAATTGAGCTTGCATGTGCATTTCCAGCTTTAAAGTGGGTGGGAAACATCTACTGCTGCTGGGCTTTTTCTCTAAATGGATTTACTGCTGCTGCACTATGGATTTGTGGGCTGGCTTGGATCTATCTGCCTTCGTGACTGCTGCTGGCTGCTTTGTGGAGTGAATCTGCTGCCCTTCAAAAAGAAACAACTTTGGAGGTAGGGTGTGTGTGTGTGTGTGTGTGTGTGTGTGTGTGTGTGTGTGTGTGTGTGTGTGTGTGTGTGTGTGTGTGTGTGTGTGTGTGTATGTGTGTGTGTGTGTGTGTGTGTGTGTGTGTGTGTGTGTGTGTGTGTGTGTGTGTGTGTGTGAGACAAAACTGTAGATTAAACTACACAACAGCTTAGCAAAAAGCTGAAGAGTTTGCAGTTTAGGATGTATAACCTATGGTGTTTAAAGTCATATTACTAACACTTCTCCCCTTTATACTGATTTCTGTATCAAATCCTGCTGCAAATGTTCAGGGTAGGATTGTACTATGTTGAGTTCAGTGACATACTTTTATTATTTGAGCTGCCGTAGCTACATATGTTGTGCAACAGTTATTATGCCCCCTTGAATGCTCAAAAAAATATAATGCAATTATTTGTAAAGACCTAAGTTAACATAAAAAAATATATATGAAAAAATAAAAATTGGTCATCATGTTGATTACCTTATCACTGTCATTGGAACATAAAAAGTGTCTCAATGCATATAGCAATTTGCCAGACAAAATAGAAATGTTTTGCATACTGTGTAATATCACCCAAATAAACTTTCCAGCACCCAGAAAACTATAAATATTTCTAACTCTTAACAAGAAATAGTTTTTTCAGTTTTTGCATAATCTTAACCCGTGCTTCTACTTCATATAATACATGGAGATGTCTGAATTTCAAGTCGCTGAAAGTCGGCTTTTGGTAACTAGTAAACACGATTGGATTAGTGTTCACAGTAGTTGAAAAAAATCAAATCTAACTTGGTAACTTGCAAAGAATGTCAAACATTAACTGCCACAAAATCCCATATTTTGTAAATTTAAGGCCAAGGCTACTACCATCACTACTGGAAAGTGTAGTATGCCATGGGCTCTCTCCATCAACTGGAATTCAGTTGTACAGAGAAAATGCATATTTGCAAAAAAAAAAAAATACAAGCTATGTATGCCTCCACATTGTTAGAGCTGGGTCTAGGTTGTGGCTAGGTTTATGGTTAGTTGTAGGGCATACCTATTTCTGAATGGGGAAGTATGCTGTATTTAGAACTGGATTTTCAGCTTTGATGTTTCTCATCTGTGTGAACTGCATACGTTGTCATTTATACATTTTTCATCAGATAGCCAGCTGCATATGTCAGACAACCATTTCTGACAGTTTTTTTCCTTTAATATTTTGGGAGGTATTTAGTAAGTAGTTTGGGACTATCTAAATACTACAGATATATTAAAATATGGGGAAGAGTTGCACTTTAATGACATCTCAAAGTAGTATTGTTTACATTTTGCAGTCCTTTCATGGCATCTCTTCAGACGTCCTCAGGGCTAATTTTGAGAGGGTTTTAATTCAGATTTTGTCTTATGACTTCTTTAGACATTATTGAAAATAAGTATGTATACTACCTGTTTATTCTTCTGGCTCTGATTTAACATCTGATTTTTGGGCTACCCTTTCTCTGCTGATGGGGAAAGAAGGCTGCACATTCTAACATTCAGTAAATTGGTGGCTGTGGATTAGAGCTAGACTTACCAGCATAGTAAACTGTTAAGTGTTCACAAAATCTTAATTTGACTATTCATATTATATTGTAGAAAGGCTCTTGAAAATATTTATATCTAAGAACTGGCAGCTTCCTAAATGGATATGGCTGATTTGATCACTGTGCAACACAGTAGTGCCAATCTGATTGCAGTCACAACCCCTGGCAGTCAATTCAATGACAGTTGTTTTATGCAGAGACAAAGCCCACTGCAGCTTCCTACCATAACTTTGTTTATGATTTACCACTTGTCAGTCAGGCTGCTCCTTTGTTCTCCCATTCCTAGCCGTAGGAATAATGTAGTTTAGCTGATGACAGTTGACGTGAATCTATCTGTATAGTGTTGTATCAAATGATTACTTTCTGCCTTTGATTAAGGTAGATTGCCACACAATGATGCACATCATCTCTCAAAAGCTATGTCAGTATGAAACAGCATCCTCTATATTGCACTTTGAAACAGTGAATGAAGTCATGATAAATGGGTGAATCATGCTTCACTTTTGCTAAATTGTTTGCTTACAACACAGCAATTTCAGAACTAAAATTTTGCATAAACATTGAGGTTCATTGATATTCTGGAAGCTATCAGTGTTAATATTCTATACTGATATGCTTGGTTGCTGTGTGTGTGTGTGTGTGTGTGTGTGTGTGTGTGTGTGTGTGTGTGTGTATGAGTGCATGTGTGCATGTGTGTGCGTGTGTGTGCGTATGTGTGTGTGAGACATAACTGTAGATTAAACTACACAACAGCTTAGCAAAAAGCTGAAGAGTTTGCAGTTTAGGATTTATAACCTATGGTGTTTAAAATCATATTACTAACACTTCTCCCCTTTATACTGATTTCTGTATCAAATCCTGCTGCAAACGTTTAGGGTATGATTGTACTATGAAGAGTTCAGTGACATCATTTTATGATTTGAGCTGCCCTAGCTACATATGTTGTGCAACAGTTATTATGTCCTCTTGAATGTTCAAAGAAATATCATGCAATTATTTGTGAAGACCTAAGTTAACATAAAAATATATATATATGAAAAAATAAAAATTGGTCAGCATGTTGATTACCTTATCACTGTCATTGGAACAGAAAGGTGTCTCAATGCATATAGCAATTTGCCAGACAAAATAGAAATGTTTTGCATACTGTGTAATATCACCCAAATACACTTTCCAGCACCCAGAAAACTATAAATATTTCTAACTCTTAACAGGAAATATTTTTTTCAGTTTTTGCATAATCTTAACCCGTGCTTCTACTTCATATAATACATGGAGATGTCTGAATTTCAAGTCGCTGAAAGTCGGCTTTTGGTAATTATAAACACGATTGGATTAGTGTTCACAGTAGTTGAAAAAAATCAAATCTAACTTGGTAACTTGCAGAGAATGTCAGACATTAACTGCCACAATATCCCATATTTTGTAAATTTAAGGCCAAGGCTACTACCATCACTACTGGAAAGTGTAGTATGCCATTGGCTCTCTCCATCAACTGGAATTCAGTTGTACAGAGAAAATGCATATTTGCAAAAAAAAAAAATACAAGCTATGTAAGCCTCCACATTGTTAGAGCTGGGTCTAGGTTGTGGCTAGGTTTATGGTTAGTTGTAGGGCATACCTATTTCTGAATGGAGAAGTATGCTGTATTTAGAACTGGATTTTCAGCTTTGATGTTTCTCATCTGTGTGAACTGCATACGTTGTCATTTATACATTTTTCATCAGATAGCCAGCTGCATATGTCAGACAACCATTTCTGACAGTTTTTTTCCTTTAATATTTTGGGAGGTATTTAGTAAGTAGTTTGGGACTATCTAAATACTACAGATATATTAAAATATGGGGAAGAGTTGCACTTTAATGACATCTCAAAGTAGTATTGTTTACATTTTGCAGTCCTTTCATGGCATCTCTTCAGACGTCCTCAGGGCTAATTTTGAGAGGGTTTTAATTCAGATTTTGTCTTATGACTTCTTTAGACATTATTGAAAATAAGTATGTATACTACCTGTTTATTCTTCTGGCTCTGATTTAACATCTGATTTTTGGGCTACCCTTTCTCTGCTGATGGGGAAAGAAGGCTGCACATTCTAACATTCAGTAAATTGGTGGCTGTGGATTAGAGCTAGACTTACCAGCATAGTAAACTGTTAAGTGTTCACAAAATCTTAATTTGACTCTTTATATTATATTGTAGAATGGCTCTTGAAAATATTTATATCTAAGAACTGGCAGCTTCCTAAATGGATATGGCTGATTTGATCACTGTGCAACACAGTAGTGCCAATTTGATTGCAGTCACAACCCCTGGCAGTCAATTCAATGACAGTTGTTTTATGCAGAGACAAAGCCCACTGCAGCTTCCTACCATAACTTTGTTTATGATTTACCACTTGTCAGTCAGGCTGCTGCTTTGTTCTCCTATTCCCAGCTGTAGGAATAATGTAGTTTAGCTGATGACAGTTGACGTGAATCTATCTGTATAGTGTTATATAAAATGATTACTGTCTGCCTTTGATTAAGGTAGATTGCCACACAATGATGCACATCATCTCTCAAAAGCTATGTCAGTATGAAACAGCGTCCTCTATATTGCACTTTGAAATAGTGAATGACGTCATGATAAATGTGTGAATCATGCTTCACTTTTGCTAAATTGTGTGATTACAACACAGCAATTTCAGAACTAAAATTTTGCATAAACATTGAGGGTCATTGATATTCTGGAAGCTATCAGTGTTAATATTCTATACTGATATGCTTGGTTGCTTTGTGTGAGTTTGTGTGTGTGTGTGTGTGTGTGTGTGTGTGTGTGTGTGTGTGTGTTACTGGGGGAGAGAGTGAAGAATGAGAATCATCCCTGGCAGCAGCAGCAATGAGGTATGTGTAAGTCTGGTACATACCACTGGACACATACCTCTCACCCTCTTAGATCAAGAAATCTGGACAAAGACAAAAATAGTGGGGGTACAAATGCACAAAATAGGGACACTTTTAAGTACTGCTCTCAAAAACTTTGTATGTTAATAGAAATGCAGGTTTTGCATTAGCATGAATTTTCTGAAGGTATGAAGTATGAAACTCAACTGTGTCATTATTTTCTTTTTTCAAAACAGGTTTATTGTTTTAACATATAAGAGAAATATCATAACAATTTTATACAAGTAATTAAAAATAGGTATTATTATAATATTCAACAAAACAACTAAAGTATTTGCAAAGACATCCACTACAATCAGATCAATTAATTAAACTAAAATACCATGTTATTGAAATTAACATTTTTTTAACAAATTTTGTAAATTATCCCATACAATATAATAAGATGTTTTTCTATTTGTTCTTGTCCTAATTGTGTTTATTTCCATATGGCACACTATATTCATAACATTTTTAAATTCATTGAACGAAGGAGGTGTATCTGAAATCCAATTTCTAGTTATTATTTTCCTAGCCACTGCTAGAATAGACCATAACAAGGGAAGCTTAACCTTTTAACACTTTGAGGTACAGGTGTGTTGAATAATATAAGAGATTTAGAAATAATGAAATTATCTGTAAAAGAGCCTGCAAAATTCATTAATTGACTTCCAGTATTCTTTCAATTTTATACAGTCATAAAACATATGAGCCCAGTCAGCATTAATTTCTACATTACATCTCTTACATAAATTATCTTTATTATTTATTTTATTCATCATCAAAGGTGTATAAAAAGATCTATGTAAAAATTTCCATGTATAAAGTCTCCAGACAATGGAAGACGCAGTTCTATAAGCAGATTCCAATATATATTGTTTATCTTGTTGATTTGGTGGGTCCCCATTAATAGAAGTGAAATAATTCCAGTATGAATCTACACTGTAAAAAGTTTCATGTATGAAAGTTTACCTTTATCAGAAACTTTATGTTGTAAATTTAATATCAAGTAATCAATCAGTGTTGGAATAGATTCTTTAACTGTTATAGACATTAGATCTATTTTATTAATGAGATGTTGTCTAAAGGTCTGAACCTCTAACCAGCAAGTTTCTCTTAGATCAAATTCTTGTTTTAAGAAATCTAGATTTTTAACTTTATTATCAAATATCAACTGATACCAGTACTTTAGATCATTATCTATAGTTAAATGAGTTCCTTCAGAAGTATATGACAAAAGCATACCCTGAGTATACATTATAGGGAATACAATAAAATTCCATTCCCTATACTTAGGGTGCATGAATATAAAGTTACGATAACTAATAATAATATTTAATGGGTAACAAACCACATGTTTAGGTGTAATAGGTGAAGTACAAAATTCCTTTAGTAACCATAACATGGAGTTATTTACAATCATATTTTTATGTGTTAAGGAGATTTTCATGAAGTGCATACTAATTAGCTCCCAATAATATTTCCATTTTGTGACATATGACTGATCTATTAATAAAGTAATAACTTTTACAATAGAAGAGATAGTATATAAATTAAAGTCTGGAAAAGAAATACCCCCTTGAGACCAGCTATTAGTATGTTTCTTTAATGCAATCCTAGGTCTATTAGGTGCCCATAGGAAATTTAACATTAGTGTATTCAGTTTCTTGATAATTATTTTTGTAGGTGGAAGTATTATTGATTGTATTAAGTATAAAATCTTGGGGAATATTATCATTTTAATAATTGTAAGTCTCTCCTCCATAGTAAAAACATATTATTCCAGGTATTAAAAAGATTTTGTATATTAAGAAAACAGGTATTATAATTATTATATATAATAGATGTAATATCTTTAGATAGTATTATACCTAAATAAGTTATCTGAGCTGAATTGGGTACATATTTAGTAAAATCACTAATGAGAATATTTTTTCGTGTATATATAGGTAGTATTTTAGTTTTTTCTTCATTGAATATTAAACCAGAAATACTTTTAAAATTCATCATTTTATCAAATAGAGACTGCATAGAAGAATTAGATCCTGCTGATGTAATTAGAACATCATCTGCAAAAAGTTGAATTTTGGATGTTGTATTTTCATCTATTTCAAAACCTTCTATGTCAGTACTGTTTCTGATCAAATTAGCCCAAGGCTCCATTACTAAAGTGAATAATAGTGGAGAAAGTGGACATCCTTGTTTTGTACCTTTAAGAATGGGTATTTTTTGTGAAACATATGTTCCTACCTTAATATAAGCCAATGTTCCTTTGTATAAATGCTCAATTAGATTTACAAATGCATCTGAGAAGTTTGTGCACTACATTAAGGTAAACAGATAGTCCCAACTTACTGAATCAAATGCTGAACTTATATCAAGATTAATAAGTATTAAATATTTCTTTTTCCTATTTGCAAAATCTATTAATGTTAAAGTTCTTCTTATATTATCAAAAGTATTTCTATTTACAATGAAGCCTGTCTGATCTATATCTATAATGCCGGGAATGATTGTCTTCAATCTATCAGCAAAGATACTCATAAACATTTTATAATCAACATTAAGTAATGAGATGGGCCGATATGAAGAACCTCTAGTTGGATCTTTATTAGGTTTCAAAATTGGCGAAATAAATGTATATTGCCAAGATGGGGGGGTTGTTAACTCAGACTGGGCCAAAATAAAAACCTTATGTATTAATGAATATGTACTTTTAGAAAGGATTTTATATATCTCTGGTATATTACCATCATTACCCGGTGCTTTGTTTGATTTAAGCTTATTTATTTGTGTAATAACTTCTGTATATGAAATACTCTTGTCCAATAGTTTAATCTGTTGTTTATTAAGCTTTTTATTCATGTTTGTGGTTATAAACTCCT
>NC_056744.1:682018065-682135565 GCF_019279795.1 Protopterus annectens | reverse complement strand
GCTTTGTTTGTAAATGTGTATTTTGTTTCAGCAGAAAGTCAATGTTGATTTCCTCTTCTTGTATTCTATTTTCCATGTCATTCACAGCTTCTTCTATGCCTGTCATCTGGATCTTCTGTTGTTGCAGGTCTATATGTAACAAGTCTATTTGTTTTGTAGTTTTTCTATGAAGGTGTCTATTTTAGTATCCATTTTATCCATCTTAGCAGTAAGTTGCTGGATTATAATTATCAGAGACTGAAGTTCTTTCTTGATGCTGGAGTCTTGAGAATTTGTCTTACTGGAACTCATTTCAGACTGATAAACTGACAGGAAAATTTCCAAAGTGATTTCTGACAGGAATATTGTTAAGATTTCCTTTCTTATTTAGATATAGTTCAAGAACTATATAAAACAAACATATTTAGAAAGAAAATTACTTCAAAAATTAATTTTTTAAGTAATTAATTCCTGTCAGTGTAATGAAATTGGTGGAGCTGAAGAAATCTGCTGCTGTCCTGTGTTCATCCTTGGCCACACCCACCTGTGTCATTATTTTCTGACTTCATCCTCAATGATCTGCCAGTGATTTGCCAGAAAACAACAATTTTATGAGAAAAAGACCAAAAATATGAGGAAAAAATTTGAACATTCTGCAAAAATCTATACAGCTGAGAGGTATGCTGGACAGAGCCAAATAACAGGGACAGATTTTAAATATTGCTCTTATAAACTTAAAGTTAATAAGGTTGCCATTAGGTTTGCTGACTTCTCAACCATAGTAAATCAGTGTTATGCTGTTAAGCAGAATGTACACTTTTTTTGATAATTGTCGTTTTATTGTACTTTTGAGCTTTTCTCCCCAGGTCTCCTAGTCTAGTCGGGCAGCCTCGTTAAACAAATGTCAAATAAATAAATAAATAAATGCCATATGCACTTTATGTGTGCCACAGGTATGGGTGGGCAACTTGGGAAAACCTGGATTCAGCAAGTGAGTTGAGAATGGAAAAAGTTTGGGAACCACTGGTCTAACTATTAAATCATTATTATATGACTTGCATTCTAAAGACAACCACAAAGCATTCTATAGCTATGTCAAGAATCTCAATGGCAACACTCAGATCTGCTGTGAGTTACAGCACAATGGAACTAAATATACAGAACCAACTGATATCGCCAACATCCTGGCTGATAGGGTCAGTGCTAACTTTACCCCTCTCTCACCCCCTAAAGGGCCCAGCTCTATATCAGAAGAAAGCAAAGTTCCTGTAATCACAGCTGCACAGGTAAAAAACACACTCTCCAAAGCCAAGAACACAGCATCCATGGGACCTGACAACATCCCAAGCTGCGTTCTACATGAATTACAGAATGAACTGGCACCCCACCTAAGCACCATGTTCAATCATAGCCTCACTTCAGGCTTTGTGCCCATTGAATGGTGCTTACTGACAGTTATCCCACTCCACAAAGTGGGAGCCACCACAGACCCTGAGAACTACCACTCCATTAGCCTAATCAGCCTGGTCTGCAAGGCCATGGAATGTATCATCATGGAACTTATAAACAGAGACATTGGTAATCTCCAAACTCTGGACCCCACCCAGTTTGGGTTTGTAAAAGGCAGATCATGTCTTTTAAACCTGATAGACTTCTTTGAAGCAGTCACCAAAGTCATAGATGAGGGTAAGGTGGTTCACACTGCCTATCTAGATCTCGCCAAGGCTTTTGAAACCATCCCCTACTCTGGAATTATAGATAAACTCACTAAACTAGGTATAAATCCCTATGTCACAAGATGGGTTGCCAACTGGCTGACTGACAGAACCCACACTGTGAAAGTAGCAGACTCCAAATCCGACTTCAGATCAGTGACAAGTGGAGTACCACAGGGTTTAGTCCTGGGTCCTCTCCTGTTTGGTATCTACTTTTCCGAAGTACATGCTAACGCAAAAGGTATTTGGCTAATGAAGTTTGCAGATGACTGCAAACTAGGAGCCATAATCAAAACTCCTAACGATGTGGACATCCTACAAAAGGGCCTCACTGAGACAGATGCTTGGTGTCAAAGCCATGGTCTCAAGCTCAATGCCAAAAAGTGCATTGTCATCCCCTTTGGTAAAAACTCTGTACCCATGAGTTACCACATAGGTGGTAGTCTACTTAACACCAAAAGTGTGATAAGAGACCTTGGGAAACATGTGGACAGTATTCTCTCCTTTGATAATCACATCGCCACGGTAGTCAGGAAATCCTTCTACTTGGCAGACCTCATCACAAAAGGTTTCTCATTCAGGAAAAAAGAGGTCATTGTTCCCCTCTACTCATCACTCATTAGACCCATTACAGTGTACAATGCCCCTTTTGGTATGTACCTCACAAGACATCTACAACAACTGGAAAGGCCGCAGAAATACCTCACAAAGAGGATTACCAGCCTCAAACAGATGCCCTATGCAGACCGTCTCAAAAAACTTCAGCTTTACTCCGTCACATATCGCCCACTCAGTGGTGATCTCTGCCTAACATACAAAGCTATGTCAAGCCCAGAGCTGTTGGACATGCTCCACTTAAAGAAATCCCAATCCCTCCAAGCTACATGCTCTAGGGACCTAAATATTGTCACCACAATAAACAGAACATGCTGGAGGGATAGATTCCTGTCCCAGAGACTTCCCATACTCTGGAACAAACTACCTATCTATATCAAACAAAGCTCCTCATTAGCACTCTTCAAGAAAAATCTTGATGACTGGACGGGAAATAGGAAATTCACCATGGGGATCACCTCTGGGGCTCTGCTCGATAGGGACACAGGAAAATAATTTTCTTTGATGGCAAAAGCCAGGGTACCTTTTTGGCTAGGCTTATATAGACCCTAGGGCCAATAGCCTAGTATCTACCTATGAACTTATGAACCAATGTTCCATATTCTGTCTAATTTGGTATAATTGTTTAAACAGTATTTGATTTTTTTGTATTATTTTTAAAGACTGTCAAATTATTATTCTTAAAATGTTTTGTAATATTTTAGAGCTTTTCTCTACAGGCCTCCTCTGAAAATGGGCTCCTACCGGGACAGACTTTCCTGGTAATCAAACATCAATAAATAAATAAATAAATAAAATAAAATAACAAGTGCATTCTTCTTCCCCTTCATTTTATTCCATTAACTTACAAACGTCATCTAACCCCAGGGAATGCAATCATTTCTTCATATTCCTTTCTTTTTCCATACAACGTTGACCCCTTCTTCCTAGACTCACCTTCTGTTTACCCATAACCACATTCCTGTCTCCTACAGTCAGTGAAACTAGTTCCTGCAAGTATACAATTTAAGGAATATTTTCCTTATTAGTACCTCTTTTGTTCCAGTGTGATGAGCAACCCTGAGATCATCACTGTCTTAGACCACTTGGTCATCCTAACAACTACCCCCTTTCCAGATTGCCAGGCATTCATCATCTGCACTATATATTGAATCTGTTTTAGTACCCACCCATCATAGTAAGTAATAAGATACCTGTTCTCCTTCCCCCTTGGATGAATCCTGTGTTAAAGCAATTATCCATTTCTTTTCTACCTTCTGATATGCTTTCGCTTTTTGATGACTCTCCAGCAAAAAAGTTACATCTTCTCTTTTCCTCAAATACACCAGCATTACCTGTTTACATTCCAGAACCACACTTTCAGGTCCTCTAATAACCCTTTCATTTCCATTCTTATCAGGAATTCAGAAAGATCACATCCATTCCTCTCTCTCTCTCTCTCTCTCTCTCTCCTTATCTAGCTGACTTAATTTATTTATACCGCCAACATGACAAGATTGATGTTATTCTAATTCTCCCCTTCATCTGTTCTCTCTTAAATACATTTGCCTGTACAATACCAAAATTATAAAATTCTTTGCATTAACGCTAGCATCCTTATATTCCTCTTCCCAAATAAGCCCTTGAGCAACTATGTAAACATTAAAAATCTTCTATGAAGTCGGCATTGCCCCTTGATAAGACACAGAATTGTGTCCTATATAATCTCCTAGTAAGGACAGTTTGCAAATGCAACTTTCCACTTCATATTTCCCAACTACCCAATTCCCCCACAACTTCTTTCTCTTTTTATGTTGCCCAGGAGACCTGCAGTAAAAAATAAAATATACTCACCCCTCACTCTAGAGACTGAATACCAATAAAGAGGTTCAGTGATTCATATTTTTCCCCTTTGCCCTAGGCGACTACATCAGCACATCCACTCCCTTGGTCTTTACCTCCTATATCTATACATTGCCCAAACCACATTAATCTGCTTTCCTTTATACTCTTTTACTTATTTATGTTTGTATAGGTATAGCTAGTCATGTGATAAAGACTTCCCTCATTCTGATATCTTACACCATTGTGTCAGCCCACAACGTTAAACAAGCAACCTTCAGACTTTCCTATTGCACTACAACCCAACAGTTTCTTCAGTCAAAGAGACAAAAACAGCTGATGAAAAACAGGGCTATGGCTTTTCTCCATACCATCAAACTTTTAACCCTGTTAATATCTTCCACATGTTTCCACTTCTATCTCAAAGATCAAAATTTCTACCCTGTTTCTTTCCTGAAGTCATAACTGCACCTACCGAATCCTATTTTTATCACTCCCTTTCTCTTTATCTCATATTAGGATGCACTTAGTCAAACCCCATATTCTGTTATTCTGTGTTTATTAGATCTAACAGAGAAAATTATGGAGAGGGAACTGTCCTACATTACAATGCATGCTGTGTTACAACCAGAATCTGCTTTGTAAAACAACTCCAAAATGTTGTCTGGCTCCTGAAATCAACCCCCCCCCCCCCATCTGGGCAGCACTGAATAATGTCCACAGACCTGGAATAATTCAAATTATGCAAAAACAGGTCTGTCTAACCCCCCTGATTCTCATTTTCACTCAAACAACCCACTTTCTATTATTTCCATCTCAAATATTCCTACTCATTCTCTTACCACATATTTTAATCCCCAAAATAAAGTATATAAAGTACCAACAATAGCTTCAGAAAATTTGACTATCCTTCAAAACAACTTTAAGATGCACACAAAACACCCACCCCTGGATTCGCTAATCTTCCATGCAGGACTAGCTTAGTCCTGCATGGAAGCGCATGTTTAGGAGCAGGAGAGCAGTGCACCATGCATATTAACAAGGCGCGCTGCCCGAGCTCCTAGGCTTAGACAGAGTGTGTACGAGTGCAGGCGGCATGTCTAAGAGCAGAGCTCTCAGAATAAACATGCCCCTGCAATGTAGAACAGCAGAAGGTGTTAAGAAATGAGTGAGATTGCTCATATGTGTCCTCATATCCCCAACAACAGTCCCCATGTGTACAACAGCAGTAGTACATAAAAATCAAATGAAGAAACCCTTTTACTTTTATTTTAAAAATCTGAGTACAGCTAACCATAGGTGCATGGGTGTGCCCATCGCTTAGCTATGGTAAAAGTAGCTTAAAAGACTGAAGAGGAAGATATACGTAAATGGAGCAACACAGCAATAGTGTAGTGGTCAGAGCATTTGCCTAATGAGCAGGAATTCTCGGTTCGAGTCCCACTGCAGCAGAGTCTATTTTACATGGCAAAGCACGTTATAACCAATATTTATGTTGCAAACCCCACGAAAAAACATATATGTATGAACTGGAGTACTGCAGGAAATGCACATGTGAAGTGTCAGTGTCAAAATGAATAAGGCACTAGTAAGCAGGTTTAAGCACAAATAAGCAGCAGTATGCATATGTACGCTCTAGTAAGCATGTTTAAGTGCATTTACATGGAGGTAAGCATTGCCTACACAGATAAAGCAAAGTAGAAGCTAACTGAGTGTAAAACACTGTAACCGGAAGTAAGTACTGCTTAGCTCCACACAAACCCACATAAAAACCCATTTACAACTGCTTTAAAAGGCCTTAACCACTCTGTATCCAACGGCCCATGTTCTGCCCAGCAACAAATTAAACAGCCTCTGCAAAGCTCAAACACAGGACCCTGCACACCATAGGCAAAGTGATTCGCCACTAAACCAAGCCAGGTATAAATAAATGTGATGTTATCAGAAACATAACTTCCAGTTCAGGCATGCAGCAGTACAGATAATGTATACCAACATCTAGATGTATGCGTGTGTAAATATATTAATATCTAAACAGATACAACATATCTATATATAAATATATATATATATATATATATATATATATATATATATATATATATATATATATATTTCTCAAAATATATACATATATATTAATATATATGAACATATATACATGCAAATCCTAGAGCAACACATACATGTGTCTACACCTATATGTCTACATATACATAGCAAGTTACATATGTGTACGCAGATATATATCTAAGTAGGTATATACGGACATAGTTATATATATGTAAGCATATAAATATATATATATATATATATATATATATATATATAGGTATATATGGCCATACATCTGTAGATAGCAATGGCAGATTAACAGAAACACATTTGTCCACATGCACCATCAATGGGGATAAGAGGCCCCACACACTATATGTCTTGTAAGAATAGGCATCCCAGCCCCACAGCCATAAACGTCCACCCTGCAATACACTACCAGGTGTTGCAGATCCCATAACCAGGATCTGACATGACATGGGCACAAGATGTTAACAGTACTACATCCCACCTGTATGATGTCAGGCTGGTATTGGTAACATATCGTGGAGTACAGTCTTCCTCCCATAGGAAATGTAAAATGTGGAAGCCATCAACATCCCCAGGATACAGATACACAGACACCGATATGCAGATACATATATACATATATATATATATATATATATAAATATACATGTGACTACACATACACACACAGATATATGTACAGTGAGATAAATATGTAGAAGGTGCACACAATATAGAACAGCCACTATGACTACAGTTAACACGTGAACAACTGGACACTGTATGGGCCACCCATACAAATGACATTTGCTGCCTGCAACATATACCCACAGAGAGGTCATAGGAAAAAAACACCACACACAGGTTTGCAGAAATGGAAAACCTTTAATTGTGTACTATTATAGTTCTATATGTCATGTCATATAGCTGTTCAGACACTGACATCCATATAAACAGAGTAATGCAACTGTGAAATAGTTATACTAATACAGCAGTCTGGAAAGGTTTACAACTGTTGCTGTCCAGTCCAAGCCCTTCAAATTGTGCAATAGTGAGGACAGACTGGGCCACAGGATACCAAACAATCAACAGTATATAATGTAGGTGTATAGTTCAGCAGCCTCTATCTACACTCTGTACAAAATCACTAGGTGGTAAAGATGTCATGTGACCAAATGGGTCGTAGCTGTTACATAACAAGGCATAACTGACACCATCACAAGCACACTGACAAACAGAACAGTCTGTATGGCAGGAGGTAGTAGGCTTGCATTAACCCAATTTATGCAAATAATGTAAATATAGGTGAAGTATACGGTACTATAAATCCAGATACCTTAAGGCAGCTCACCCTTGATACCCCCACATTCTTTAACAGCCTAGGTCATTTATGGTGCCCCCCCAGACTCAATAATACAGGGCCATATACCACTGTTACATACACTGGCCTCTGGAGTACATAAGAGCACACATGTATTGTGTAGGTGATGCCCACACATAAATGGCCCCAGCCCCATCATATGTGTGGGGGATACAACAGTAGTAGACTGATGGCAGCAATGGCAGTGTGATATACTCACAGCCCACTACAGAACAACCCCTGACAGCATGTCATATGTGCAAAGCTTGGTATGTAGGTAGAGGACAGAGGCTGGAGCACAGGCGCAGATGTAGAAAACTATTGTCAGACACTAATCAAGTTGCTGGTGTTACAGGATTGTCTGCGACATACCCTTAGTCAAGGAATTGATGTTAGAAACATAGATGGATGTAGCCATGTACTGATAGCACTCAACACACACACTGCCAGTGAAATATCTGACACAAGACCTATGTGGTGGACAGATAACACATGATAGGCACACCTCTGCCCACCAGGAGGATTGGTCCATATTTAAGAGCTATGCAGACAGACTGCATTCCAAGGTAAAGTAGTATGTACACACGCACCCTGTAACACCATTACTATACAAAGCATAACACAACTCTACTCACACTCTGCCTGTAGTTCCTGAACCTCCTACAAATATGTAGCTGCTCTGATTGTGATGGTTCTCCTGTAAGAGGTATTGATACCTGTTGTCTGTAACACTGATGCCCTCACGCAGGAAGGATGCCCATCACACAGGAAATGTAAAGGGAACACACACACACATGATGTAGGGGTTTAGAGTAGGTTGTTGCCATGTCAGTGGTGACTGGAAGTACTACACATGTGTAATTATATATATATATATATATATATATATATATATATATATATATATATAAATATATATATATGGCTATCTGGATAATAATATGTACATATATTTCCACCATTTGTCCTGGACATGGTGTGTAGCCCTACCCCACCCTCTATAGTCCCACAGTCGTAGTGCAAGGGGATGTCAGGTATGTATAGCAGGTATTTTAGTAGACGATTGCTACTGTCATTGGGGTTGTCTTCACAGACATGGTGTGTGTTGGAGGTCACATCTGCTTATAACGTGTGCCACTGGCTACCAACAGACATCCTAAGGCCATCATAGTAAAGTACCGCTGCTAGCATGTAATGCACCTCTGGACTACAGCAGAGATATTGGCCAATACATGTGGACATTCTGACACACTCTGTACAGTTCAGAGGTATACACATAACCCCTTAGTGCTAAATATGTGTACCATGCCTGACAATATGGATGTAGACAGACATGTAGATGGGTATAACACATAAAGACTGGAATACATTTGCCTCCATAGGTTATGCAGTCACACACCCCTGTCTGACCTGACACATAATAACCACTGGTACAGGGGCACCATGACCACATACTACCCACTCGATATTAACATACATCTGTACAGCATACCACTGCTCTGTCTGACATACATGACTGTTAAGGGTGGCCCGGCAGCAGTACATATGGCAATTATATGCACGTGACATCTCACTGGGTAAGTTGCTAGGCATGTAACAATGCACTGTGCAGGCTACAGGCAGACTGGCTCAACACTGGCCTACATCTCCTATGGGGGAATGCACATGTACCTACATATATGGCAAGCTCTACAGGCATGTCACAGCACAGGGTAAGATACACCTTTGTGAAAGTGCATAACCACAACCAATGTGAACACAGCCACATATGTTAAGCTACCATAATATTACAGTATATGGACTATCTGTTTGACACCATCCTCATATGTGCCACTCACAGACTGACCCTACATATATTGGGCTGCTACACCATTTGGTCTGATGGCTGTCTGTGGCATTGGGCATGTGTGTGTATGGCTCTGCAAACATGTACGCCAATATGGTACCATACAGGGGAGCAGCATGTAACATCAGATAGGACAGGACCTAGAACAATGGCATCTACCACAGTCTGTACATAGGCTAGAGTACATATTAACAATACACACACTGTCAACATTCACCATAAGTACACAGACCTCAGTACTGTACAAACATCCACAGAATGTCCAGTTTATGTCATCAAATATAACCCCTACTGTACATAACATGTGTAGCAGTCTGATATCTCACTGGCTTGTTATCAGATATGATGACACTAATTATGGTGTACAGCACATATGCACCACTTCATACATGACATATGTACACAAGTTGACAGAGTTGTGGCTGGATGTACATACACAGGGCCAATAATGACATGTTGCTGTGATAACCTCATACATTTACTGCTGTAACAGGGTTTGTTTCAATATATGTCCTATGAGGGATATGAAGCCAGTAACTGTCACCGCTTTCACCATCTACAGACTGCAATCCTCACACTACCTTCTGCAGTCCACAGATAGAAGCTCCGTTGGTAACACATGAACCAAAAGCACAACACACTGCCCTGTCTGCAGATGACCCTGCAGATGGGGATTCCTCATAAACATGGAACTGACATGGCAGGAATTGAGACATGTAGGACAGTCATATCCACACACACACTGTTAAACCAACAGTACTCCAAATGCAGTATAGCAGCACTTACAGTCTGTAGTCAGGTCAGGCACACCCCCCTCCCATGTGTTGCCCTATTTCCACAGTGTATGTTATTAGAGGTAAATCCCCAATCCATCTGAGATGCTGTTTGCCAAACAATAGATCTAGTTCCTGCTCACAGTGAATGAAAAGGGCCAACACCAACATGATGTTCCTAGATATTGGAGTGTGTTTCCATGCAATTGGCTATGGGAATGTTACCACAGCTTTTCCACATGCAATCACCCAGGGGAGGGCTGCAATTCATGCAGAGGCCATCAGCTGATCATGAGCATCACTTAAAATACACATGCTGCTGCCATGCAAAGCAGGTTTAGGTCTCCACATCCAACAGAGAGGGAGTGGGAGAGGTAGACAGAGGCAAATACAAGTCAGGGAGTAGTGAGAGAGTAAAACCTAAGCATGTTTGTGTCACACACCTACCAGCACAGGGTATCAAACCCCTGATGACTATGTAGTGCTATCACAGTTCTTTGCAGTTATTGGATGCACCACATGGGTCACCTACTGTGGAGCCCTCAGAACATATATGTGATGGTGACTGACATCTGAAACAGGGATACGGTAGCTATACAGTAGGTAACATACATGTGCCTGTCCATATGAACAGGTTTTAGCATCAACACAGCCACACTCTCACAGGGATGCACACACATTGACACACTTGGCAGGGCCAGGATTACAACACATCAGTAGTGGGATTTCCACAACAAATCACTGTGCAGGTATCACATGCACCACACGGGTCATACGGGGGTTGTATGGGCAAAGGGTATGGAGAGGTGTCTGACATTAGATAGCATGCTTCAGTATGCTCATGGGGGTTGTAGGCAGTGTAGATCTGAACATACGCACCATACAACACACACACACACGCAAACACACAGGGTGCCAGTAGTGACATGCATGGGTGCATGTCTGCACGGGTGTGTGGTGGTCGACTGTGCCAGATGGCTGTACAAGGCTAGGCAATGGGAATACCTTGGCATCAGGCCACATGATGATGGTCTGCATTGTGGTTCAGGGCTGTAATGTCTGCTTTGTCCACACAGGTGGGTATTGTATCCCCCATCCAGTCACCTGGGTGATTATTGTGTGTGGCTAATGCTGTGCATTGCTTGCTGTGTATGTGTTCCTTAGTCCATGTCATGGACGGTGTCTGGGATGTGCACACCTCCCACATGCATGTACAGTGACATGTGGAACTGTACCCGGGGTGTCTGGCCCATGTTCTGAACACAGATTATCATCAGATGTGCCAGTCTTGCCCACCTGTGTCAGGAACTGGTAATGGGCTGCAGCTTTACCCTGCACCTACATTGATAGCATGCTAATGACATTCTCTGGTGTCAGTGGCATCTGTCAATACAGTGCATGTTATCAGGCATGGTATGTCCTTTGTGGGTCACATGTGATGGCACCACAGGTGTTTTAGGTGCCCATTGGGGAACATGGGGAAGGTACACTGTCTGCATGTATGTGCATATTGGACGGATGGACAGGGAGCCATGCCCTCTGTAGCCCACAGCTATCACCCCATAGTTACTATCATTGGCCAATATGCAGTGTACTATCCACATATTGGCTGTTGCCTAGGCATGTGTGTGTGTATGAGACATGGGTTGAGAGCGTGTTCTGGATAATACTGGGGTTGCTAACTGTGATTGCCTGGCATTGATATCACATGAATGGGTATGGCTTTGCACCCCAGCCTCTCAGCTATTTCACATCTGTTATCCCTGTATGGTGGACATTGTGATATATTGTAGGGCCACTATATAAGAAATATGCAAAACCCACTACACATTGGCCAATAGGTGTCACACACTCACACCCACTTCCACACTGGATACATGTTACAAACACACACACACACACACACACACACACACACACACACACACCTGCCATGTCTGGGAGTAGAACCCCTACCAAACTAGTTTATTACACTACAGCACTACGCACTTATAGTACATGCCATGGAGATTATTGGAGTACTCCTTCCCCAAAGGTGTATAATCACATTGGATGACATCAGCAGGATTGCCAAAGCAGGACATTCGAATTCTAGTGAGTGTGACTAGCCTAAAATGCATTACTCCCTACACAGACAGTGACAAACACACAAAACATCCACAACCGACATGTGTGGGTATAGAACCCCTAACAGAGATCTATATTACACTACAGCATGAAGCTGTTATAGGATGCACCATGGGGATTACTAGAGAACCCCTTCCCCAAAGGTGTATTTCGCAATGAATGACATCAGCAGGATTGCCAAAGTAGGCCATTTAAAATGTATTGAGTGTGACTAGCCTATAATGCATTGCTCCATACACACACAAAAATTCCAGAACTGCCATGGGTTGGGATGGAACCCTACCACAGTTCTAAACCACACTACAGCAGTATGCAGTTATGGCACACACTACAGATATTACTGGATTGCAACCTTCCCAGAGGTGTATTTCTAGGTGGGTGACATCAGCAGTCTTGCCATAGTTGAGTATATGAATATTAAGGAGTGTGAGTACCCTAAAAAGCATCACTCTCTATACAAACAGGGTCAGACAGACACACACACACTTGCCATGTCTGGGATTAGAACACCTACCTAATAACTTTATCACACTACAGCAGTATGCAGTCACAGGATGTGTGACAGAAATCACTGGGCTACAACCTTCCCAGAGGTGTATTTCTAGGTGGGTGACATCAGCAGCCTTGCCAAGGTTGAGTATATGCATTGTAAGGAGTGTGAGTACCCTAAAATGCATTGTTCTCTACACAGTCAGACACGTACACAAACACACACTCACACAGTTGTCAAGTCTGGGGTTAGAACTCTTACTTAACTACTTTATCACACTAAAGCAGTATGCACTTACAGGACACACTAGGGAGATTACTGGGCTACAACCTTCCCAGAGGCATATTTCTAGGTGGGTGACATCAGCAGCCTTGCCAAAGTTGAGTATATGAATTGTAAGGAGTGTGTGAGTACCCTAAAAAGCATTGCTGTCTACACAGACAGGGTCAGACAGACACATAACCTCACACACACACACACACACACACACACACACACACACACACACACACACACACACACACACACACACACACACACACTTATCATGTCTGGGATTAGAGCACCTACATAACTACTTAATCACACTGCAGCAGTATGCAGTTATAGGACACGCTATGGAGATCACTGGGCTGCAATCTTCCCAGAGGTGGATTTCTAGGTGGGTGACATCAGCAACCTTGCCAGAGTTGAGTATATGAATTGTAAGGCGTGTGAGTACCCTAAAAATCATTGCTCTCTACACAGTCAGACAGATGCACACATAAACGCACACACAGAGACACGTCTGGGTTTAGAACTCCTACCTAACTAGTTTATCACACTACAGCAGTATGCAGTTATGGGACATGCCACAGAGATTACTGGGCTCTAATTCTCCCAAAGGTGTATTTCATATTGGATGACCACAGCAGGCTTGTCATAGTAGGGCTATGGGGATGGTGGTGTGTGCATGGGACATAACCCATTCATCTAGGGGTTGACACGTCACATGCAGGCACACACGGGTTCATATGTCACATGTACATGTATACAGCTGCTAGATGACTACTTCATTGTACAGTTGCACAGCTGGCACGTGCACCACATAGACTGTAATGCTGACAGATACTGGTGGCTAGTATATCTGCAGTGAGTTAAATCTGCACCTCATGTATTTGATGCCCTTTGGCTGTGTGCTGGGTGGGACAGGCCTGGATGGCTCCTTTCACAGTCACCCTCTTCCACACATCTATGTACATCTACCTTTGGCTTTTTATAGTGTGTTGTCCTGACATATATGTCTGTATTCCTATCCACTGTGTGTGCAAGGCATGAGTGGTGCATACTGATGAGTCTCTGCACTAACAACTGCAAATGCCAGATATGTCTGGTCCACTGGTGTTTGCAGACATGGCCTTCATGTGTTTGTGTGAGCATGCCCAGTATGACCTTTTAGTATGTTGTTGACTGACATAGCCTTCATTTCTCTAAGTGTGTGAGCATGCCTAGTATGGCCATTTGTATTGAATGTGTGGATCATGTCCAGATAGTTTGTGCTCCAGTGCTGACCTTTGTGTTGTACACTAACAGGTAGCATGCTGTCTCTGCAGGGTATCCATCGATCATTTGGCTTTGACTGTTACTACATTTCTGCATAGCTGGGGTGCACACCTGACTGTTTCTACATTTCTACACATGGTTGGGGGGGCACACCTGACTGTTATTACATTACCATGTAGGATGGGGGGACACACCTGACTATTTTTACATTTCTACACAGGGTTGGGGCACACCTGACTGTTATTACATTACTATGTAGGATGTGGGGGGCACACATGACACTTGTACACATTTGCTATTACTGTACTGGTATGTAAGGCACTCTATTTTATTCTGTATTGCTAACTATCATGCTGACTACAGGCATACCAGTGTACTACAGATCATGGCTTTGGTTGCCGTACATTTTATTGTCTGACTTCCTACCCCTCAGAACTAACATCTCACTGCCTGCCCTGCTGTGGTCTGTCTGTGTAGGCTTGGGAGGGTGTTAAACATAGCCATCATTCTGGGGCCATGGTATAGGCTATGTTTGGATTTGTTTACACCTGTCCTGCTGGCTGAGACTGTTGTTGGGCATGTGAACTATCCTGACTGGCATGTGTGGGCCATATGGACACACATGTCACTCAGCACATTTCCTGCAGTGGGTTTTGTCAACCTGTGTAGTACTGGCTACTATAGTAACTCCAGTATGCGTTACAGATATCATGGTGCCACTATGGGTGTCTACTGTCTGCTGCCTCAACATTCAGCCACCCAATTCCCTTGCATGCTCACATCCATAACATAGCTACAGGTAATGACACATTCTACTCCATTTGGCAATTGGTAGGTTGATTGACTTACCTTGAGGGTGTGCCAGACTCGTGGATGGTGCTGGAGGGCTGCCTATGTTGGATGCACATAGTACACTCCCTATACATGGTTGAGCACAGGTAGTGTCATGTTTGGCATCCCTTTTACTGTATGCATGAGTCAGAGAGAGGTGTCATTCCCTGGGTCCCTACAGTGTCAGTGCATGTGCTATGCATTGCCTCTTTCCCAAGGCCAGGGCATACTGAGCATGCCTCCTTCTGCCTATTGGGGCAGGCTCAGGTTGTTCCTCCTCCGGGTCACTCTGTGCATGTGCAGATCTTGGCATTGGTGAGGGGCTATGTGGCCCTGCCCCATGCTGTTCCTGCTGCAGCTGTTTCTGCAGGATCATATTGTGTAGCATAGCACATACTATAATAATCTGGGTACATGTAGCTGGTGAATACTGCAAGGCTCCACCGGATGTGTCCAGACACCGGAACCATGACCTGAGCATCCCAAATACATGCTCTATTATATGTCTGGCCTGTGTGTGTGCGCCTCATTATGGCGTTGTTGTTCAGGTGTGTGTGCATTTTTGATGGGTGTCATCAGTCACGGCTCCAGTGTGTACCCAGCATCCCCCACTAGGTGACCATAGGGGATGTCCCCATTGGCAAATCTCTGGTACAGCTGTGTCAGATGCTATATGTGGGAATTGTCATAACTTCCAGGGCAGCCAGCACACACATTCATTATAATGTCCAGGGCATCACATATGACCTGGCAGTTGATGTAGGGAATGCCTCTGCAGTTGAAGTAGGCCCTACCCTGCTCACTGGGTGGTGCTTTGATGCATATGTGTGTGCAGTCTATAGCACCCACTAACCCAGGGTATTCTGCTATTTGGTGGAAGAGACGCATATTGCTATCAACACCTCATGGGTGTTGAGGAAGTATACATGTTCACTGGCATGTGCTGACGTGGCATCCAGGAACGGGTGGAATACTCTGGATGTTGATGCCTGTGAGATCCCCATGATATCCCCAGCTGTGCTTTGGGAGGTACCTGTGGCTAGTATACCTAGGCCTACACATACCTTGGTATCCACTGGAATGGTTCCCCTCGGTCAGTTTGGTGTGTCAGGTGTGGCCGGCACAGCTCAACAATTTGCTGTAGGAGGTCTCTGTCCACCCTATAGTGGTCCACTATCTCCAGCTCATGTATCCCCTGGTAGGTTATCCTGGGTCTGTACACTCTTCTCTGTCTCCTCACTGTGGGTTGTTCGGCAGCATTCATATCTTCACCACCCTCAGCCTCTTGCACATGTTGTTCTATGTTGCCTGCTGCAGCCCTTCTCATTTTGTAGGTTTGTTTGTTAAAATTTCCCCACTTGTATACACCGGTGGTGTAGAGAGTGGGAAAAACCAGAGGGGGAGGTGTTTTCTAAATTTATTGTAGTGTTCTGGGCTGGGGTGGTCTGCTGCCTGTGTAATTGGCTGATTCTGATACAGTTCACCTGCCAGCTACACTAGTTCTCCTTGATTACCTTTCTACTGCTGTTTTCCCTTCCCATTGCCTCCCTGTTTAAGTCCGTGTGCACACCACACAAACAGAGTGCACAAATGTGCACACTGCTGCTATTTCCTGATTTAACTTCTTTTTTCTTCCCATAAAACCCGGTGTGCAGTGTGCACACCCACTTAGGCTTTGTAAAGAGTGCTAGGCAGGTTTAGACACACCCCCTAGCTTAGCTGTGCTAAGCTAGGAGCAAACCCGAGCCACAGGGCTCCAATCCACCTACAGTATGCCTGACACACCCCCTATGATGTCACCTACCTCCTAGGCTTGCACCAAGCTATTCCTACTCTTACACTGTTGGGACCTGACTCACATCCTGGGTAAAACTGGGATTTACTATCCTTCCCCTCATTTACATAGGATTGCCTGCTAATGCATAGTTACATGTCTCACAGTGAGCCTCCACCCTTAGCAATCACTACTCACTGGCCAGGTTGTCTTCTGCCTGCCATTGACTTGCATGGCAGAATACTGATTTTAGTTAGAATGCTTATTTTAGGTTTACTTTAGTTTATTGACCAATTTGTACAGTTTGTCCATCTCTTTCAACTTTCTGGTTTAGAATACCACATCTGCACTTGTTTCCCATCTTTCCTGTAACTAACCTACTGGGTAGCACTAAAAAGCCTTAAACTGATACAAGTCTTCTAGCTTAGAAGAGAGACTTTGGAGTGATTAAGTATCGGTTTTCTGTACTTTCTTGCTGTACTTAACTGTTTTCCACCTAAACGCAGATTTTGCAGCATTTATTTTGATTTAAAAGTTTGTTTTTTTCACATATTGTACTTATTTGACTGCCTGCAATTTTAAAAAGTTGTTTTTTGTTTAAATAATTTGTTTAACTGTCATAGGCTACACACTAAAGTGCGATAGCCTTTTCTGATCGTTTGTAGTCGTTTAAAGCTGTTTTATGTGTATTTTTTTACTGTTTTGGCCTTATCTTTTCAAAAAAACAAAACAAAAAACAAAAAAAATTCCTTTTCTAGACTAGTATAGTCCAGTTTTTAGGCTAGTGCTGAATTCGGGGCTGTGATACTAGTTTCTGAGTTGCCCATACCTTACTTGGATAAAAGGAAGTTTCTCTGTTCACCTGTGAGAGAGGTGAGCTTTGATCAACCTATCTGTCACTGGAGGACTGGTTCCAGCCTAGAAGTTAGTAGTTTATTTGCCATTTTGGGCTAATTTCTATCTCCTTTATTTCCTTACTATAAAAACTGTGTTTGCACGGTTTTGCGCACCGGGCAGCGCTGGTTAGCTACGGTTAAATTATTCCCGGATCCACTAAGTCTCCTCTTCAGTTTTCCCTTGAAGCTAGTCACACTCTCAACCTAAGCACTCAAAAAGCATCCTACAGCCCAGTACTTGCTCAGACCTAATAGAAAGCACTAATATACCCTGACACTGATTGGCCAGCAGGGCAAGGCTCTTTATTCACCCCTCACCAACCAAATGACTAAGCATCTCACCCTACTATTCAGGCATGACCAAAGGGCAATTTCAGGTGCACTCTCCAGTCCAGCTGGTGAATCTGGGTATCCTGAGGCAATGTTACAACTGCTTCATGTACAGAGACAACCCGCTCCTGCTACCACAAAACACTAACATATGTGAGAGATGCAATTATACAGCCAAACTGGAAGCTAAGCTGCCTCCACCCAAGACTGGAACAGACAGTCAAGAGGTGAAGGTTAACACTTGCACTACACCTCCAGCCACACACAGACCTACTAAAACAGCACTGGCAAAAAATATACATAAATACACAAAATCATACTCGGAGGCTCTAAATAAAAACCTGCAAAAGCATCAGAGACCTCCAAAGCAGACACCCAAACAACCTGCACCTCCCGTCACAAACCAAACAACACACAAAACAGAAAATCAGTGTGCCACACAATCACAGCCCTTAAGGAGAAATAACATACCTAACACACTAGTAATAGGTGACTCTATAGTCAGGCACACTGATGTCCCACTTACTAGGCTGGACAAGTAGAACGTTACTATTAGCTGCCTGTCGGGAGCCAGAATCCGCCACATAACACAAGCACTCAGGTCACTCCAGAACAAGTAAAAATATGACTCTGTCATTGTTCATGTTGGCTTGAATGACTTGAGATGTACCTCCCTGGACTACATGAAAAGAGACATGGAAGAGCTCTCTGATCATGTAGCTCAAGCGGCTATGACCCTGACCCTAAGTGGCATCCTGCCCTCACCAAGATTGATACCTCAGTATAAAGAAAAAAAAATCATCAATTTCAACAATTGGCTAAGCTTCTGGTGTCAATCAAAGGGGATCCAGTGTCTGTCAGCCTAGGACAACATGCTCGACAAGATGCATTGCTTCACAAGAGATGACTTGCACCTGTCACCCCTAGGCTTTCGAATACTGGCCAAAGCTCTTGCTGCCCCCATAGTGCCTTTTTTAGGCAAGACTCAAAAGTCAAACCCACCTCTGTAAACAGCACAATTAACAAAAAACTGAGGGTTATGCTACTCAATGCCAGGAGTTTAAATCTCAAATTGCACACGCTCAAAGCACTCCTCAGTATGGAGAATGTCTACATCTGTGCAATAACTGAAACCTGGTTCAAGGTTCCAGAGAGCACCCCAGCACTACCAGGCTACAACTCATACCACACGTTTCGGCCACAGAACATGGACTGAAACACAAAAGGAGGGAGTGTATCCACATTCATCAAGATACTTACACCTCCAGGTTTGTGGCGCAGCATGATACCTCTAAGATCATCCATGTGCAATTAACATCGGGCAAATCTGTAATGCAAATTTTGGCCTGCTACAGATCACCCTCCATGACCCAGGACCACCACTCCACCTTTCTGGTGACACTGGAAAACATGAAGGTCCTACCGAGCACCCTGATATTGGGTGATTTCAATTACCCAACCATTCACTGGGAAAACTACTCGAGTACAAACTCCCAGGCCCAACGCTTCCTGGAATTCATCAACTCAAATGCCCTGGATCAGCTGGTAAACTCCCCTATCAGAGGTGAAAACATATTGGACCTGGTCATCACCAACATGGGCGACAGGTGTTCCACACCAGAGGTCAACCCCTCACTGGTTAAATCAGACCAGAAACTAATCACTCTGGATGTCCACACCACACCACCACCCCCAGCTAAGGAAACCACAGTAAAAAAAAACTTTAGTAAAGCAAACTTTACCTTACTTAAGACAGAGGTGGCAAGTTTCACAGCCCCCATGCTAAAGGATAATGCTGCCCAAGATGCAGAAACCTTTACAAATGCACTCTGTGAGCACCTACAAGGATGGATGGATCATGCCATCCCTAGCAAAACCAAGACTCCCTCCTCTAAGAGAAGGAAACCAGTTTGGTGGACCCCTGTCATAAACAGGCTATACAATAGAAGGAGGAAACTATTTCATAAAAAAAGCAAATCCCAAGAAGGAAAGACATCCCTGATCAGTATCAGTAAGAAACTAAGGTCCCTCATGAAATCCTCCAAGGCTAACTTTGAAAGAAAAATAGCCAAGGATTCAAAAGATAACAACAAAGCCATCTTTAGCTATGTTAAGAATTTAAGTGGCAACTCACAGATATGCACTGAACTAGTGCAAAATAGCACAAAATATACTGAACCTACTGATATTGCCAACATCCTGGCAAATAGATTCAGTGCAAACTTCACCCCCCTCTCACCTCCAAAAGGGCCCACAACAATACCGGAAAAGTGTAGTGTCCCAAAAATCACAGACCCGCAGGTGAAAACAGCCCTTTCAAAAGCCAAACACACAGTGTCAATGGAGCCAGATGGTGTCCCAGGCTGCTTCTTGCATGATCTACAGAACAAAATAACCCCCCATCTAAATGCACTGTTCAACCTCAGCCTCTCTACAGGCTACATGCCCATAGAATGGCGCACAGCAATGGTTATTCCGCTCCACAAAGGAGGTGCTACAAATGACCCTGGAAACTATTGCCTCATAAGCCTGACTAGCCTTGCCTGCAAGGCAATGGAACGCATCATCATGGAACTCATTAACAAAGACATTGGAAACCTCCAAACACTTGACCCGACCCAGTTCGTCTTTGTTAAGGGCAGATCATGCCTACTAAACCTGGTTGACTTCTTCAAGACAGTCACCAAGGCCATAGATGAGGGAAAGGTGGTTCACACAGCCTACCTTGGCCTTGCCAAGGCTTTCGACACCATTCCCCACTTGGGTATTACAGAAAAACTCACCAGCCTGAACATAAACCCCTACGTCACGAGATGTGTTGCCAACTGGCTTACAGACAGAACTCACACAGTAAGAATAGTGGGCTCCAGGTCTGACTCTAAACCAGTCACAAGTGGTGTCCCGCAAGGCTCAGTCATGGGACCCCTACTGTTTGGTAAATACTTCTCAGAAGTACAGGCAAACACAGGAGGACTTGAGCTAACCAAGTTCGCCGATGACTGCAAATTGGGAGCCCTAACTGACTCTCCGGCTGACAAGGACATCCTCTAAAAAGGTCTTACTGAGACGGACACCTGGTGTCAAAGTCATGGCCTCAAGCTAAATGCCAAAAAATGCATAGTCATCCTGTTTGTGAAAAACAAAACGCCCATGAATTACCACATAGTTGGCAGCCCCCTTAATACAGAAGAGGTAATAAGAGATCTGGGGACCCAGGTAGATAGTAATCTCTCCTTTGACAATAATATTGCCAAAGTAGTTAGGAAATCCTTCTATGTGGCCCATCTAATTACTAAAGGGTTCGCATCTAGAAATAAAGAGGTTATAGACACCTTCTACTCGTCAATCATTAGACACATCATAGAGTACAATGCCCCATTTGGGATGTACCTCACAAGACACTTCCAACAGCTGGAAAGACCACAAAACTACCTCACCAAGAGGATTACTGGCCTCAAACATATGTCCTATGCAGCCCAACTGAAAAAACTCCAGCTGTACTCAAGGACATATCGCTTACTCAGAGGTGGTCTCTGCCTGAATTACAAAGCCATGTCCATCTCAGAATTGATGGACATGCTCCACCTAAAGAAATCCAAGTCACTGTGAGCCATGCGCTCTAGTGAGCTAAACCTCGCCACAACAATAAATAGAACATGCTGGAGTGATATATTCCTGTCACAGAGACTTCCCATGCTTTGGAATAAAATTCCAAACTACATCAGGCAAAGCCCCTCACTAACACTCTTCAAGAGAAACTTTGACGAGTGGATGGGTAACATAAAATACACCCCTGGGATCACTTTATTGGCTCTGCTTGACAGAGGATCAGTTAATTAATCAAAGGGGTGGCGAAAGCTGACACACTCTGGCTAGGCTTATAAATGCCCTTGGGCAGATAGCCTAGTACCTACCTATTAACCTATAAACCTATTTTATTACCCCCCCCCCCGATCCCATTTGTGCACCACTGCCCTGCTCTTAAACAGCTGAGATTGGGTAAAAAAAAATAAAAGTTGTTTTTTGTTTGCAATGCCAATGGCCTTATACTTGGGGCGATTTGCATACCAGGGCTTAGTCCGTGCAAGATTAGTGCAGGAGTGCTCGTGCACACCCCTGTGGGCTGTTCCTGTATCACATGGCAGACATATTGCCTGCTTGAGCTCCTGCATCGATCTTGCACTCCATGCAAGCTTTTGAGAATCCAGGGCCCAGTCTGGCACAGTGGCAATGTAAAGGCAAGAATATCACATCAACTGTTCCAAAAGAGATAAAATCTTAATATATACAACAAAAACACACTGGATTAAGCTCTTTCGTTCCACAAAGGGAACTTCATTCCTGTGTGGAATGAAAACACTTAATCCAGTGTGTTTTTCTTGTTTATATTAAACTTTTAGCTCTTTTGGAACTGTTGGGGTGATATGCTTGCCTTTACTGGGATCAGTTTGCCGAATTGGATGTTTTGTGTGGTTCACTGGTTGCCTGATTTGTTTACTCAGTTCTTTTCCACCTTTTTGACAAGTTTAAGATGAAAAAATCTATACCCCCATATTGTCCCTGCTAAAAGGCGTGTGTGCACAACTAGGTGATTCCATAACAATAGTATGTCACTAGATAGTGGGCTCTTCAGTAAAATTGGCCAAACAAATACCCTCTCCAAATTTGAAAATTACAAACCTATTTGAGCCCACCAACATCAACAGAAAGATTGTAAATTAAGTACCTATGAATATAAACAATGCCTCATAGTAGAATTTTTATTTAATAAAATCTGGATATTCTTATTTGAACACCCCCCCTGCAAACTAAACCAAGTTTCATCTGTCAATTGCTGTATTGTATCATGGTGTGACTGAATTTCAAATTAATAAAATTAAATTAAATAATAATTATTGTTATAGAAACACCCACATATGAGTGGAATATATTAGTTTATAATTACTTACACCAGAAATAGATGTATTTCTGAAAAAAACCAAAAAGCAGTCCAAAAGGACCTTTTTCTGTGTTTCACACACAGTGACAACAGTTCAGCCAGTGTTGCCTCTTTGCTCTTGTCTAAATTTCATTAAGCCCACTTTGCCTTTTAGAACTTGTTATTTCTTAAGCATTGGGAGAATCCCACTGCTTGTCACTTCTTTACTTTTGGGTATCCTTTGCTCTTCCATGTTCTTTGAGGTAGTTATTTTCCAGTCTGCTTGCGGATGTGTTCTTGTCCCATCTTTTCAAATTCCCTTAACTTCTTGTGGTGATCAGCATAAAACGAAATGCTGGTACCTTATGGCACAAAATCCAGGGAAACACATGGTTAGATGAAACAATCAACGTAAAAATAGTCCAGGTCACTGCCCAAGTAGTATAAAAGGTTCCTTTATTCACAAGTAAGCGCTTTCACCCGTAGGCTTCTTCAGACTTATACAGAACATGAAATACATTCAAAGTTTAAATATCCCTCCTTGCGTTTTCATTGGTCAACTTTACACCATACAATGAACATATCAACCCGAGCATATAAAGCGCAGACTCAAACACATATAATAATATCTTTAAAAATGTCTTTAAAAGCAACAATAAATATTTAAATATGTGGACATATATTATAATATGCCTTAATTTCATATAAAATAAAATAAATTAATATGTGAAACATACCAATATAAAACAGTGGTGAACTGATAAAAGAATGCAAATTGTGGTGTTGGTCAATACTAAATGTGTGGCTGCACCTAAACTAATATCCTACTATTTAGGTTTAAGCCTCCTGCTTCTAAAAAAAGGCTTAATCTGTATCTTATCATTCAACCCTGGTGTTTGGTCAGCTCTCCACCTAATAATCCATCTCAATTCACATTCTAAAGTATAATTAATTAAGTCCCCCCCTCTGGAACTAGCACCTATCTTTTGTAAAACACTAAATTTAAAAGTATGGCTAGAACCCAAATCCTTGTGATGTTTAGCCAAAGCATTAAATTCAGAGCCTATTCTGATGTGATAGACGTGCTCCCTGACCCGTTCTTTCAAAGACCTATTGGTTTTTCCAATATAGAACACGGGGCATGCCACACATCTAGCTAAATATATAACATTCCTACTGTTGCAATTTGTTGAAGTATTAAAATAGAATGTTTGTTTCGTAGTAAGATGTATAAAAATAGTCTCATCTTGGATATATATACATTGGTTACATTTACCACAAGGTATGGTATTAATTCCAGAAGCATTCATTCCTCTCCTTACCAGAGTATTTTTGGGTTTACATAGCAACCTTTTAAGATTTGGTTTATTCTTAAAAAATACATTAGGTCTCGGGCCTACAACCTTACTAATTTCATTATCCAGAAGTAAAATATCCCAGTGTTTAACCAAAAATTGTTTTAATTGCACAGCATCATTCGTAAAAAACATGGGTGCCCTAAGGTCAACTGTTTTAGATGTTTGACTAGTATCAGATAAACTTATAAACTCTGAGAAATAGGGTTTTGCTTTCGTTGTTCTTAATACATTTACTTCCAATATTGTCTGTTCAATCAAGGTTGGGAGGATGGTATAATGGTTAAGGTGTTTGCCTTATAAATAGAAGGTGCAGGGTTTGATTCTCACATGGGGTAAGTGGCTAGGCTTAGAATGGCCTGCAAAGGCAGTTAGCTTAGTACCAACCTATGAACCTCTGTGTTATAGCCTCTTTGTATGAAGTTAACTCTCAAACCATCCAACTCTTTCTTATAGCCTTCCGCTGTCGGATTGAGTCTAGATGCCCTCATTATTTGTCCTTTCATCACATTATTAAAGACAAACTTGGGGTGCATACTATGCCTATGGAGTAATGTATTCCTATGGCAAAGTTTCCTATGTATAGAGGTGTTAAGGAGGCCATTGCTAAGCCTGTAGATAGCAACATCTAAATAAGAAATCTCACTCACTGAAAAATTCAAAGTAAATTTCAGAAAATTAGTAGAAGTATTCATATTTTCGACAAGTTCCAAAAGTGTATCCACGTCACTAAGCCAAATGAAAAAAAGGTCATCTACAAATCTCCAATATATACCCACAAATTTCTGAAACAAATCTAACTTAAAAAGAACTTGTTCCTCCCAAAAGGCCATCACTAGGTTGGCGTAGCTATTGGCACAAGAAGTGCCCATAGCTACGCCATCCCTCTGCAAAAATGAGACCTAATGTATTTTTTAAGAATAAACCAAATCTTAAAAGGTTGCTATGTAAACCCAAAAATACTCTGGTAAGGAGAGGAATGAATGCTTCTGGAATTAATACCATACCTTGTGGTAAATGTAACCAATGTATATATATCCAAGATGAGACTATTTTTATACATCCTACTACGAAACAAACGTTCTATTTTAATACTTCAACAAATTGCAACAGTAGGAATGTTATATATTTAGCTAGATGTGTGGCATGCCCCGCATTCTATATTGGAAAAACCAATAGGTCTTTGAAAGAACGGGTCAGGGAGCACGTCTATCACATCAGAATAGGCTCTGAATTTAATGCTTTGGCTAAACATCACAAGGATTTGGGTTCTAGCCATACTTTTAAATTTAGTGTTTTACAAAAGATAGGTGCTAGTTCCAGAGGGGGGGGACTTAATTAATTATACTTTAGAATGTGAATTGAGATGGATTATTAGGTGGAGAGCTGACCAAACACCAGGGTTGAATGATAAGATACAGATTAAGCCTTTTTTAAGAAGCAGGAAGCTTAAACCTAAATAGTAGGATATTAGTTTAGGTGCAGCCACACATTTAGTATTGACCAACACCACAATTTGCATTCTTTTATCAGTCCACCACAGTTTTATATTGATATGTTTCACATATTAATTTATTTTATTTTATATGAAATTAAGGCATATTATAATATATGTCCACATATTTAAATATTTATTGTTGCTTTTAAAGACATTTTTAAAGATATTATTATATGTGTTTGAGTCTGCGCTTTATATGCTGGGGTTGATATGTTCATTGTATGGTGTAAAGTTGACCAATGAAAATGCAAGGAGGGATATTTAAACTTTGAATGTATTTCATGTTCTATATAAGTCTGAAGAAGCCTACGGGTGAAAGTGCTTACTTGTGAATAAAGGAACCTTTTATACTACTTGGGCAGTGACCTGGACTATTTTTACGTTGATTGTTTCATCTACCCATGTGTTTTCCTGGATTTTGTGCCATAAGGTACCAGCGTTTCATTTTATGCTGATCAGTACTTTATATTTCATTTTTCCGCTGGTCCCGTGCTCTGTTGGCTGGTTGTGTGCTTTTTGGATATTCTATTAACTTCTTGTGGTGACTGATATGTTTTCCACGAATTTTGCATCATCACAGGATGAAGTATTTTAAAACTTGTTGCCTTTCATCTTTGCTAGTCTCTGGACTAGGATAAAAGAAGCTCTTTTTCTCTTTGTTTGTGACAAATAGTCTTGGTCAATATAGACATGAACATATCCATAGTACCACCTTTGATCTGGATGCCACAGCAGGGAAATGATCCTTTCTTTTAGAGCAAATGTTGAGAACCTTACAATAACCTTTCTTGGTCTGTGAAGAAAAGCTCTATCTAGTACCCATGCCATCCTGTGTGCTCTTTCCAAGGTGATGTCCTGCTTTGACTAACTGCTTCTGAATAAAGGATGTGTTGTCTATCCCTACTAAGTTTTGTAGAATCCTTACTAGAAGTAGATTCTTTCATCTTGCCCCGTCTTTCTTGTCATGGAAAGCAACCTCAGTCAACTCCATGATTCAGTTAGCAAGGTAACAATAGTCATGGCTGTTTCCTACCTTGCATGTTTAATTGATTTAATTTAAGGCCTTTTATATTTATGCTGAAAATTGCAGTTTCCTTGACACATACACATACAGTGAACATTTTGTTGTTTTTAAATTATTCTGCTTTGATTAAGGTGGCCATTTTATAAGACCTGTTAATACATAGGATATAAAGAACAGTTCCATAATTAGAGAAGGGAATGCATTGAAAATAAATGAATGCATTGAAAATAAATATTGTTTTTTGTATAGGACAGTGCAATGGTGCAGCGCTAGCGTTGTCACTTCAAAGCAAGAGGTTCTCTGGTTTAATTCTCGGGTGGAAGTGCCTTTTGTGTGGAGTCTGCATGTCCTCCCTGCATTTGTGTGGGTTTTCTCTGGGTACTCTGGTTTCCTCCCACAAAGGCATACATCTGGAGCATTTCTGCCTGGACCTCTGCTGAAAATTGGTGTTGGTCCAAGTAGGACTTTCCGGTAAACAAATGCTAAATAAAATTGGTTGGCATTTATATAGACCTTGATAAAGTGTTAATCGTGTAGCCCTCAAGCTGTTTTACAATAGCAGCAGCTGCTGCTATTGCTTTTAAAAACTTGTTTTCCTGCATCAAAGTCTGTAACATTTCAAAGTTCCAATTCACTACATTGGTGACTTCACCCAGACCCTTGCAGTTCTCTTTTATATAGGTCTCTGATTTTGTGTTACTTTCTTAATTCCAGAAAAATGCATCTTTAATTGCTATCTCCATTTCTTCTGGGCCATTCTTGGCCTAGTTCACCTTGTGGGTGGTCATCATGGCTATCTCTTTTATCAGCTCCTCTTTAATATTATTTTTTCTTTTTGTTTTTTGTTTTTCTTCTTTGTGGTACTGTACCTACTGTCAAAAAGACAATGTCATTTATTTTACAGGCAGTTTTCCTGAACAGGTGACTTTTCTGTTAATTCTTTTTTGTTGTCATGGAGCTGCTGAGACAAAATACTTGGCATTATATTGGAAGTTCTGTTATTTACTTATTAATAAAATTGTTTACTATCACTAATTAATGATAATTTTTCTTCATATGTTGTCTTATTTCACTTTATGGCACATATTACTTCTATATCCCTTACTAAAAGCTCTCTTTGTGATTCTTGTATCAGATATCAGGATGGAACTAACTCAACTGAGGAAGAACACCCTCCACAGCTTGAACAAGCAAATTAAATATCATAAGTCCTCTAAGACTAGATACAAGTTTAAATTAGCATCCCTAGCTAAAGACAGTCATAAGGCATTCTTTAGCTAAATCCAAAACCTAAGAGGTAATGCCCAGCTTTGTGCTGAACTTACATTGGAAGGTACCACTCACACTGAACCTGAGGAAATTGCCAACCTGCTAGCCAACAGATTTGGCAATGACTTCACCTCCCTGTCCCCACCAGACACACCGCAAAGCATTCCTGACAGCAGTCCTCTACTGAGAATCTCCTAGAACAGGTCACAGAAGCATTCTCCAAGGTAAAAAAACACAACCTCTATGGGACCAGATAAAATCCCAGCCTACTTACTAAATCTAAACAAGACCTAGCAGAACCAATCAGCACTCTCTTCAACCATAGCCTGAGAACTGGATTTTTCCCAGCAGAGTTGAAAACAGCAATAGCAATCACCTTGTACAAAGGGGGTCCATCAACTGACCCTGGGAACTTTCAACCCATATGCCTAACCAGCCTTATCTGCATGGCATGGAAAGAATTATCATGGAGCTTATCCTCAAGGACATAGGTGACCTTCAAACTCTTGACCCAACCCAGTTTGGCTTTGTCAAGGGTAGCTCTTGCTTATTAAACCTGGTAGACTTCTTTGAGAATGTTACCAAAGCCTTGGATGAGGGCAAAACAGTACAAACCAGCTATCTAGGTTTTGAAACAATCCTCCACTCGTATCATAGATATACTCTCCTAGATGGGGATTAACCCATACATTACTAGATGGGTTGTTAACTGGCTCACTAACAAAGTGCACACTGTCAAAGCTGAGGGAGTCCACCTCCATCAGTAGACCAGTTAGCAGTGGGCATTTACACAGTTTTTTGCTGGTTATTTTCTTGTTTTGGGTTACCAGTTGGGTACCACAGAGATCTGTGCTGGGCCCTCTACTGTTTGTAATCTATATATCTGAAGTCCAGGTGAAGGTAGATAGCCTGTGGCTTACCAAGTTTGCAGATGACTGTAAACTGGGTGCAATCATAGAGCCCTCCAATGATGTTAACATATTATAGAAAAGGCTGAAGCAGACAAATGATTGATGCCAAATTCACTGACTAAAACTTAACTCAAAAATGCCTCATTATTCCCTTTGGCAAAGAAGTATCCCCTGTTAATTATGATAAAGATAGCACCCCTCTAAGCACAAACTCAGTGGTGTGAGACTTGGGAACACAGGTTGATAGCAATCTAAACTTCAATCATCATGTGTCCAAAGTGATAAGAAAAGCATTCTACATTGTGCATCTCATAAATAAGGGCATCACATCCAAACCAGGGAGGTTAAAGCTCCACTGTACTCAACCCTTATCACACCACTAAATGACTACAGTGCTCTCTTCTGTATGTACCTTACCAGACACCTGCAGCAACTGGAGAGACCACAGAGTTTTCTTACCAAGAGTATCCAGAGCCTCCATACATGGAAAGGCTGAAAGCTCTATTGCTGTCCTCTGCATCATAGAGACTGCCCTGACTGAATTGCTGCACATCTGCAAATCAAATGGGACAAGAATAACTCACTCCAGGGATCTCAACCAAGCCTGCGACATTAACAGAACATGCTGGAGAGACAGCTATATCTCACAGTGATTGCTGCTACTTTGGAATAAGCTCCATGTGAAGCAGAGCTCCTCAATGACCCTATTCAAGTGCAACCTTAACAACTGGATGGGTGACCATAAATTCATCCTGGGGGTGGCACCTATGTCCCTCATGGACAGGGGCAGTCAGTGCTGATCACAAAAATCACTCTGCTAACAACAACAGTCTAAATATGGTCAATAAGTATACTTAGGTTTTTATACGGCTAGACTTGTAAAGGCCCTATATCCATTAGCCTGGTAACCTCCTTTGAACCTATAGTTTATAAATGTTATACTTGCACTTTCACATCCACTAGTTTAGACAAGCTTTAATTCTACAAAGGCTATAATATAAATGTAAGGTTAACCTTCTTTGTGATTTTACAACTTATCAATATTTTTATATGTGTACACTCAAACACTTCTCCCCATTGTGATGTTTTATTTAAAGTCTCCTCAGTAGTATACATCAAATTCCATATTAGCAAACTGATTGTCTATAATCAAAAAAATTGTAATGGGTAATCTCCATCTTATAACCATTTTTTTCCCAAGGATGAAAAACAGGAAAGCCATATGGTCTGACTTTACTAATTGGGGGGAGATTTAATATCCACAAGCCAGTTTACCACATTTGTAAATAACACATCTAATATGGTATAATGACTGAATGGAAACTGGAGTTACAATTTTAACATCATTAGGTCAAGAAATCACATTATTATCAGATTGACAGCATGCATACATTTAAAGGTGGAAAACTATTATAATAAACATCAAAGATACTTGTTGTCTGAAAATGAAGCCAGTACAATAGAAAAATGTATCTGTTATTTATGTATTTTATTTATTGACATTTGTTTACCGAGAAAGTCCACTGGGTCAGAAATCTATTTTCAGTGGAAGCCCAGGGAAGAAAAGCTCTAGCTGCAGATCAAAATGTTTTACAAAATAATATTTACAATAATAAAACAGTGTACAAATATTTTTGTACAATTTCCTAGAGATTAGTAATACACAGAATAGAAAGTTTTATACAATCTGTTTAGGTGCTACTGTATTTCCCCGAAAATAAGACTGGGTCTTATACTCTTTCCCCTACCGAAATACACCTTAGGGCTTATTATCAGGGATGCCTTATTTACCCCCCCCCCCCCATACAATAATCAACAATTATTCATTTATTCATGTACAAAAATCAACATTTATTCATGTACATAAATTAAATTGACATTTATTCATGTACACAAATTGACATTTATTTGGTACTTTACTTTTTATTGGGCAACAGTTCTAAGTAACACGTTAACAGTTGTGTGAGAATTCTACATAAACAGTGCAACAAACATTCAACTTCAGAATATCTACAATTTGGCTTTCACGGTGCAATATTTCATGCTTAACAGAAAGTGCAGAAACATCACAATACATGTGTATTGGAGGAGGGGAATAAAACTGAAAACAGAAGCAATCCATTCTGTTGCCCAGATAACAGAAACGTTATTAAAATACAGTCATGTCATCTTCTTCTGGAACATTGTCATAAGTCTCCAACCCCCAAATTCTGGCCTGAATTTCTTGTGGCTCCATTTCCTGTAGAACCATTGGCCCCAATCTGTCATGTCTAGCAATAGAGCTCTCCTTAAATGAGCACTGCTTGTCCAAGTAACCTGCTGTAGTGCATTGGCAACACAGCTGTCAGAGATTTTATCCCATGAATTTTTCACCCAAGTCACGACTTCTTGCAGGCTAGGCTTCACAAAGTTTCCATGCTGATTTCTCTCCTTTCTATTTTCAATGTAGTCATTGAGTTCCATGTGCAAATTGTCCTTGAATGGCTTGTTTATTGCAATATCAAGGGTCTGGAGATAGGCAGTCATTCCTGCGGAAATCATTATTTGATCTATTTTTCTCTATGCAAGGAATTTCTTCATGTCTTTAGCACACTAAATGCTGGCTGAATCCCAGACTAGCAGACCTCTTTCACCACCTTGCTAAACAAAGTGGCAGCATTACATTGACCCACTTCCTTATAACTGCTTGTGTGCACCAGACTTTTTTGATTTCAAGAATGTAAATGCCTGAAACACGTTCAATCTTATCTTTCTTGCCTTTACTAATGATTTGAGGTGGGGTTTTCTTTCCATCTAGATGAATTGCCAAAGTACAGGTAACACGTGCACTCTCATAACCAGTGGAGGGAATGTAGATCAATGATGCACCCTTCTGATCAATGGTTGTCTGAAATCCTTGGCCCATAAACACTACAGTTTCATCCATAGCAATCATGTTGGAAAGTTGGTATTTAGAAAAGTCAATGCCACCAACAAAGGACTTGAATGCACGTGCACGTTTAATAACTTCAGTATCTTCCAGCTTGAACAGTGTTGTTGACCTTCTTAGAGACAATTCATATCACTGAAGGAAGTCATCCAGCTAATGTTGTGATGCTTTTAATTCTTCTGGGGATATATCTAACTGTGGTGCCATTGCAATGGCAAATGCTTGAATATCAGCCCTGCACACAACCAAAGCCTTTGCTCTCCTGTTAGCAATCCATTCACAGATGATGTCTTCCAGCTCAGGAAATAATGGTAGCCGACCTGATCCACACTTGCACTACTTAGCATTTCCCTCGTCGGCCTGTTGACTGAGGTTATCTTAAGCTGCACTCCATTTTCAGACCATTCGGAGATCTAACTTTTTCTCTTTGCAGAAAGCCATCAGATTTTTTTCCCAGGGAGTGCTCCACAATTCCTTTCTTGTACTCGATGGAATAGCTCTTTTTTTTGCACTCATCTTGTCTGGGGGGGAAGGGTAATTGAAGACTTACAAGATCGGAGTGGCAACACAAAATGGTGATGGTTAAGAAGACAAAACCACAGCCATTCATTATCAAGTATATGCACTTTACGCGTGTTGTCAGTACTTTGATCAAACAAAGTACACCTGCCAGTGTTTATGGGTCAAGGTTCTCAACTGTCAAGTTTGAGTGATAATTAAGGTTACAGTAAGAATCGTGGAGGACTCCCAGGGAAAGAATCTTATGACTTTCTGCAAAGAGAAGAAGTTGAGTGTCTGAATGGTCCATAAATGGAGAGCAGAGTACAATAACCTAAGTCAATGGGTGTCAATAATAGTATTTTATAATTTCAACTTGTCCATCATGTGTTGTTGATGATCTTAACTGGGGCTTATTTTTGGGGTAGGGCTTATATCATGACCACCCTGGAAAACCATGTTAGGCCTTATTCTCTGGTTACCTTGATAAAAACACTGTTGCACTACTGAATGTACCGACAGAAAATAAAGTAAAATAAAGGCAGAATATCCTTGGTAAACCACCATGGCTAGAAAAAACTGTATAAAATAACTTTAATCTCCAAGTAAAAATAGAAGTAAAAATGAGCACAAAATTGACTGTTGATGAGTGCTTTCAGCTACATTAGCCTTCTTCAGATCATGAACTTTATTCTCTGGTTAGGTCTTATTTACGAAGAAATATGGTAGTAGTGCACATACAGTTCCCTGGATTTAATAAACTCCATGTAGGAATGGTGTTATTCCTACATGGAGTGAATGGTGTCTATGTCTGCATCTCCTTCTCTGCAGTGCACCTTGCATATTAATGAAGGCACATCACTGAGGGGGAGCCATGTACACAGATGCTGAATGAGTGCTAGTGAGTGTGTTACAGTGCTCGCATATCTGTAACATGCCCCTTGCACTCTCAAAGTGATGTATGGCACTGAAACAATAAAGTAAGTGTCCTCAGACACTTATTTAAGAATGTGAAGTGTAATGTCATGTAGGGGGTGTGTTACAGTATCCGTAATGCACCCCTATATTGTTTTAGTGCTGTACGGCACTAAAACAATAAAGAAAGTGTCCTTGGGCACTTATTTAAGAATGCCAAGTGTAATGTCACATAAGGGGTGGGTTACAGTATCCGTAACACACCCCCTGCATTGGGAAAGTGCCATACAACACTAAAATAATAAAGAAAGTGACCTTGGACACTTATTTAAGAATGTTAAGTGTAATGTCATGTAGGGTGTGTGTTACAGTATCTGTAATGCAACCCCCTGCATTGTGAAAGTGGTGTACAGCACTAAAATAATAAAGAAAGTGACCTTGGACACTTATTTAAGAATGTTAAATGCAATGTCATGTAGGGGAGTGTGTTACAGCATCTGTAACACACCTCCTGCATTGTGAAAGTGCTGTATGGCACCAAAACAATAAAAAAGTGTCCATGGACCCTTATTTAATAATTTGAATTGTAATGTTTAATTTCAATTAATGGCTATTTTTTATTTCTTTTTCTTTAAAGTTTAAGCATAGCTGAATGGTTTTGCATGGCACGGCGCTTTGCTCAGCAGTGCTTAAGTGTATAGAGAAGCTATATAGAAATGTATATTTAAAATTTTCACAGCCAAGTTAGCTGTGTGGTTAGAGTCATGCCTTCATGTGCCGTAGGTGCATGGTTTGTATACCTTAAACAGACCCTTTCGTTTGTACATATGAAAGCCTTTTTATAATAATTTTTATTTTATTTATGTATATAGGTATTGATATTTGTTAACCAGGGTAGTGTAGCTAGTCCAAAATCCCAGTGTTAGTGGAGATATGAAATGAAAAACCACCATTTAAACACAAGTGTCTGATACAGTGCAGTGACACCTCAAGGTAACGTAATGAAAGCACATAGGGGGATGTCATATAAAGTAAAATATGTACACTTAATAATAATGTATCAATAATGAGTAATTAATATCCAATGTTTATTTTTTTAAATGAAAAAAAATTGTTTGTCCTTAGCTCAGTTTTGCTAAGCACTGCTAACCAAAGCCAAGCAATGGTTAAACAGAATCTGTCTGAGCAATACAACATTTAGCTCTGCTTAGCTGGTTTGAGCATTGATAAGCAGTACCATTCTAAGCGGTCCTCAGCTCAGCTAAGTGTATTTGTGCACCGCTAAGCATTTGCCACTTTAAGCACTGCTCAACTAAGCTTAGAGTGTTTGTGCACTCCTGAGCTTTGCTTAGCATTTTTAAAAATGGTTCAGTGGCGGAAAATGGTGGGAAAATGGCCTTATTTAAACCACACAGGTGGGAATACAGGCAGAACCTGTTAGAGTTTGATCTGTGTAGGAACTATGGTAGGTGCTGAAGAGGGAGCTCATTTTCGGGTACATGGCTGAGGCATGTTGGAGTCCAGGGTAATGGCTGGGCTCCTTGTTACGAAACATGATGAAAGACTGCTGCAGGGCCAGTACAAGGGCTCAGAATACAAGTCTGAGGCCTGAGACCGTCTGGCACATAAAAGCTCACCCATGCACTGGCATCCCCCACACTGGTGACCAGGTCCGTCATCATTATGATGATCTGAAATGGAAGAAGGGGACACTCTTGGCCCAATGAATCCAAGATGCTCGGTCCCGGAATGCCCCTTAAGTTTGTAAGCATATCATCTGGTGATTTATCAAATTGTATTATGAATATCTGATAGACAGGTATGCATAATGGTGTGTTTCCCCCCACAGCTGCAGAGTAGACGGCTTGTAGCATAGAGGCCCATATTGGATGTCTGGTGAGGCTGCGCTGACAGTGTGGTGAGTAGAGATCTATCTTGCAATATATAGTACAATAAATAAAAAAGTGTAATTGTCCACTGCCATTAGGTATAGTGTATTCTGACTGTACTAAATAAATGTGTTGTTAGACCAACATTGATATAAGTGACTAATGCCAGATACTGTGTAATACAGATGAAGGCAGCAAACAAGTTACTATTGATGAAAGATAGCGAATACTGTAGTAATACTGTGTAGGAATGAATCTGGTAATAAAGTACACTGTGATTACTACTGTGAAGGTAATAAATGACATGCATTCTTCATCTGCAGGATATGCAGTACAACTGAATTTGGAATTTTGAATGTAATAAACCACTGTGTCATGTCACCCTCAATAAAACTTATTTCCACAAACTGTTGTGTTTAATCTGGTCTGTTTTTGAAGAAATACAATTGTTCAGGTGCTACACAGCAAATATGGCTATGAGAGCATGAATTGAGTGAAGATTTTCTGATAACGAGCTGTTATGCTAAACTGTAAATGTGGAGCTGTAAAACAAGATACAATGAAATTTGAAATATGTTCTGCACTTAGATCTGAACCCTGAATAGTAATGTATTATAGTGTGTTCCCTGCAGCATTTTCTTGTGTTAACCTTTGCATTTCAGCTATATATAGTCCTGAATGTAGGTATGCTGATGCAGGCAAGTATGAGACTGTAATAGGTGGAGACTGCAAATATATGATGTGCAAATGTATATGGGTCCGGTATGCAACCCAGCACCTTGCTATGGTCGGTACAGATCAAACATATTTACATCAATTAGGGGTTAAATGTGTACACCTGCATTCAAAGTTTTAACACACAGTACACTATCTGTCATGCATGAATCTCAGGCATGTATGTTCAACTGTTACTACAGTCTTTTGTGACACTCCACTTATATTACAAGCTTAGACTGTGTAACCAAGTGAGTTTTAGGAATAACTCAGTCAAGTAGTACACAGCAGTTCCCTAGTAGCTCAATGTGATAAGAAATAGGCATGTTGTTCATTTTTGCACACACAGACCATGGTTTGAATCCAGGGACTGGTACTAAGATATGTTTATAGTTACACACAAGTAATCCTGACTATTTGTAAAAACAGTCAGGTAGAGTTAACATATATTTTCTCTACAGGGCTAACAGGTAAAGAAATGTTTGCATTAGCTGCATGAATGGTGTACTAATAAACAGTGTACAAATGTCCCATTGTCCAATCCCATGCCTACAAATGACAGTAGGATAGGTATATATAACAGGCACTCTTCCCGATACATGTCTCTCAAGTGTCACACTGTCATGGCTAGTGATCACTGTTGCCAATAACTTTGGGCATAGATATAAATCCAGTTGAAGTATGCCAGTAGCAGACTCACACAACGTCAGTGCAGAGTACACCTTGTTAGTCATATATGTAACCCTGACATGTATGAGTTCCCTCTAGTCATGTACCTAGAGTTCTCACAGCTTGCCCCATACTATTCCAAGTCGATAGCTTAATAGGTATATACGTGCTACAGTAGCTATAGGCCTCAGGTAGAGGTAAAGTGAGGGTAGACCTGTAGAGTATTGAGCAGTACTGTTGTGAAAAATATAGCCTATACAGTTGGTAATAGATGGGGCCACTCTTGGCCCAATGAATCCAAGATGTCCTGTCCAGGTGTCCTGTTTTTCTCACCCCCACCCCTTATCTGCATCACTAATTATTATTCATATACTACAGGTATGTTGTTCTTAAGACCTAATGTTGGGATTTGTGTTATTTTATTGTTTATATATTTCAATGGTTGCATACTAACATACCTTGTTCAAATGCCACTGTTGGTGCCCTGTTGCCGTAACTGTTGCTGGCATGCTGTTAAAATAATGACAGTTATTCCATTTATGCATGTGTTCCATTTGCTATGCAATTTTTTCATTTCTATTGTTCTGGGTTAATTGGAACACCCATGCATGTTGTTATAACTAATGTTGAAATGTGTTGTTCATGACTAACCAATACACTTTGACAAACCTCAACACCATAGCACGTTTGGGTTGGCAGACCACAGTGGATCCACCTATCCTGCCTTATCTGGCCACAGCACTGGGTCCCAGCACATCTAGGACCCAACCTTGAGCTGTCTTCTCCACTGGTCCTGCACCACCCTCGGGTGTAACTGCCTCAGGGGATGGGGGCCCATCCCCCCCAGGTGTGGGCATGGAGATGACCCTGTCACCTGGCACCAGTTCTGATGCATGCTGCACAGGGTCATCCACCGGGATTTGGATGACTGCATGTGCTAGACCAAGGGCAAACTGGTGCACCTCATGGGGCAGGTTGGTCCCATCATTCAGCCCCAGCATAGCCACCTTCTGGGCCATGAAGGGGAAGTGGTGACTGCCCATGGGTGGGGACCTCAGTCCCACTATTTCCATCTGGGGGCACGTGGTCCTCTGATTCCCAACCACCCTCCCTGTCCAAGCAAGGTGTTTACTCCCATCATGTGTCATACACCACCCCTGTCTGCTGTCTTGTCAGTCTGCAAAAGCAACCATGGCTACCAAACTTACCTCCCCAAATGTGCCTACAACCCTTCCCCAACATCCCACTCTCACCTTAAAAAAATAAGGGCATCTGCCCCCCAAAGAAATCTCGTCCCATGCATAGCTTTTCATTTCTCCCTGACATACTCTGATGTTAATCAATTTCCCCATGAATTACTCAACAAACCTATGTTGCCCACACCCCTCCCTGTAGGGTGTGAGGCTTTAAATTCCAAATTCTCCACATCATGCACAGCTGTTGCTGCACAAGAAATGGAGAGCTATAGTCCTTTCCTGCACCCATCCTGCACATCCCTAGCTGCCTTTCATAATGTTTTTCCCCCTGCTTGCCCCCATTTTACCACTTTCCTATCACCCCTTTTTTCTTTTCTTTTTTTGGAAATAGCACAGGTTTAAGTGAGAGTAAGCGATGCTAAGTGAAGCTACATGGACCTAAGCGCTGCTTGGCATTGTGGCACATTGAGCATAGCCATGAAAACCAGATTAAAACTGCTTAAAACAGCTTTAATCATTCTATCTGATTCAGGCACTGTTCTACCCAGCAACAAAACAACTAGCCCTGGTAAATCTCAAACCCAGGACTCGAGAGTCAGAATAACTACTAGTCCAAAGTAGCTCTGGGGCATTAGTACTGCTTTTGTAAATATATCATGGAGTACAGTCATGTAACATTAGGGAAACAAGACATCACTGTCAAGACTTGAACCCAGGACCCTGATCATTAGAGTCAGAGCAATGCATCACTAGGCCAAAACAATTCTGGGAATTTAGCAATGTTTTTGGAAATATATCATGCAGTACAGTCATGTAACATTAGGGGAAGAAAAGACAACACTGCCAAGTATTGGCCCCAAGCCCCTGTGGACTAGAGTCAAAGCAACGCACCACTATGCCAAACCAGTTCTAGGGAATTAGGACTGTTTTTGGAAATATATCATGCAGAAGTCATGTAACATTAAGGAAAAAAGACACCACCACCACCAAGTATTGCATCAGGACCTTGTCAACTATAATATAGTACATTACACCAGTAGGCCAACAGAGCTCTGGAGATTAACTAGTGCTTTCACAAACATATCCTGATTGCCAGTGACAGACTACTCCTATATATACTAGGAGAAATCACAGTGACCACCTGTCCCACTTTGAGTGGGACAAACCCTCCTTGAGCAGCTGTGTCCTGCAAAGAAATAGAAACAATGGCAAATGTCCTGAGATGTTAGGACAAACATATTTCCTATATTTTATGTAATACATAAATAAAGCAATTATTCTGTATCTGAAATAGCTAAATGTTAAAAAAACAGAATAAGCAACTAAAATGTTACAAGAATAAGCTTTTATTTAGGCAAAAGAATGAAGTTCTATCCTTTGTACTGACCATGGGTATGTTTGGCCCTGCAAAATCTGACATTTTTACCAAAAATGTCCCACTTTGGCCATTTAAAAAAGTGGCAACTCTAACTTGGGTCTCTGACTGCCGCAGACCACAAACCAGTACACAGACAAATAAATGCTGATAGATGTATGGGAGGCCTACAGTTTCAGGTAGAGCTAACAAATGCACAGACTGTTGCTGAATGAATACAGTTGTGCCCCTACTTATTTCAGGCTTGCCATAAAACCTATTCTGTGTCCTGACATACTGGCAATGCAGTGCAGATTGGGTTTACAAACCATGAGAGACAGCTCGGTGTCACGGGTCATACCCATCTGAACACACATGTCCATGCCAATCATGTGTAACACACTGCATGCATGCACATATGTCTTACAAATACACCTGACATACTATAATATATATATATATATATATATATATATATATATATATATATATATATACCATAATGTAATATGATAATATATTATCGTGATATATATAACATATAATTATTGTTACGAATATATAATATATATTATTAATATATTCTGTATCATCTATCTGCTACATTCCTAGCATGTGTCACATCTGGACACCCACAGTCCTGGCCCACAGCCCAGTCTGTGGCACAACAACTTCATGCATGTCAATAAAACATAGGAATAACTGAACCATGCAATGTACAGCACAACTGGATGCTCCCACTGCACTAACTGCCATCTACAGTAGCACGTTAAAGGCCCGCAGGGTGGGACACATTTCACAATTAGGAATATGTGTTCTGAATGTTGTCTAACACTCTCTGGATGGCACTGTCAAGTAACATATTTACCAGAGGGACGTGCTTCACCTGGACTGTTATGGGTTCCGTCAGCCAGGCCATGCTGTGGCACAACAGCTGACACTGCTCCCTCACTGACAGTAACAGCTTGCTGTCCCCATATAGCTTCACAATCCCTACTCTGACTTCTGGCCAGAATGCAGCAGTATGTCCAGCTACTTGCTACAGAACTAGCATGCCTCCCACACACCTAGAATAGAGTATCCACATGACACAAGTACATCAAAGGTTGGGGGTGTTTATGTGAAAAGGACATGTGTCACAGTCACCCCCTACAAACATACACAGCTGATAGACCAGATAAAAAGTATGTATGACACTCATGTCTGCCTGTCTCCTTACTGACCCCAACACACATTGTTCAAAAGTACACTGCTACAGAATCTGAAAGTTTGTTAATGGCCAGACATAGCATACTAAACTGTTGACATAACACATTGTTCCAAACAGTGGACATTATTTCTACCTATCCTCTGTAAAACTGCAGTTCCAACACCTCCATAATGTCCTCACAGGCCAGGAAAAGGAGCATGGCCTAAATGAAGGCCTTAATTATAGCACTGTGCAGCCATGCCATTGGCTAATGGAAAGGCAACCCAGCTGTTCTGGATGCAATTAGCAAGTGGGATTCACAGATTGGTGTACAGGCAATCACCTGTTCATGAGCAATATCTACAAAAGGCAAGCTGCTGCCTATGGTAAACAGGTCTGATCCTTTATTCATGAAGAGAGACTGCAATTAACTTGTATACTACAACTGTATTTCTTCACTCAAAGGAGTACAGCACTATACCAGTTATGTCATTGAATGAAGCATGTAATGGAATGTAGTTAGGGGATGCGGTCATGGGATATAAGAATTTAAACCATAGGTCTCAACAACATTGCCTGGACTGACATGTTGCTGTTAGTCTGCTGTTCACCACCTATGGCCATCCCTTATGGCTCTGTCTGCAGTGACATAGATCACAACTCAGGCCCCTGAATCACCCCAGCAATGGTCAGCTCACATATGACTGGTAAGTTTGTTGTCTGTTGTACAATGCTGACAGTAAGAACTGGTGGATACAGGCAGCATATCACATCATGTACTATCAGTGAGCCCATCTCACTCTGTGAATGTAATACAGGCTTAGTTCAAAGATTGTACAGGTGTTCCTCATCATTAATGAGGTACTCTGGCTAGGTCATTGTGTACTCCACACCTGCATCTCATTGCCTGACGCCTACGGCTGGCATACCTGGTGACCTCCTGCAGCAGGACAACAGGTTATATTTAATGGTAGTGGGGGACACTGGCTCTGGCTCAGTGACAGTGTGTACATATTTAGGATACAATGTAATGAAATGTATACAGTACCAGATGTTCATGTACCATTACTGTGTTTCCAGGGGTCGGCCATGTCAAAGACACATTCCACAAACTCTGTGGACAACCATCCCATATTGTCCAACTGGTGTCTGGAAATACACATTTGTGTGGCAGGAGATCTACATCTATGAGGCACATGTACACATTCTCCAAACATCCTGGTACTGTAGATGTCAGAAAGCTATGAGGAGGACACACTACACCACATATGCGCTCCTCTCAGTTATCGTGTAGCACAGATGTTGCTGGAATATCCACATGCACTTGTAGTACCACTCACCTAATTTTCAGATGTAGTCTGGATGACATGGTACTAACATGCTGCCCATAGGGGATACCCAGCAGTCAATGATAGTGATGGATGTGGACACATACCAACACAGTCTATCACACCACTCAGGCCATATCTGCTACTCCTGGTGCCATATCATGTTACTAGGCTACAGGCCCTGAGCAGCCATATGCCTAGGCCAGATGCTAGCCCATGTGTATGCAAGGCAGCACCCAATGTCCACGTCCAACAGGGACACAGGCTGTATCCTAGGGGTGTATGTGCAGTTAACCAACAAGTTATCCAGGCTACACCTGCAAAGGTGTAAATAGCTACACTGCCTGATATGGACAGGGAGACATTCCACCACAGGCTGATTGTGTGGGACACACATCTGAGCTGCCATCAAGGCCATTTCATATCACACACCAGGTTGAGGGTGTGTGCGTTTGTGTGTATGTGTGTGTTTGCATGTGTTTGTGTGTTAACAGAATGTAGCATGACTTGCATTTGTGCAGCAGTCCCAGTAATGTAGAGTCCATGAGTGCCTTGCATGCCACACTGAGGTCACTCATGAGGGTTATGTATAAAACCAGATAGAGGTTTGGCCTTGTGGTCTATCGATGTGAGGTACATGTGTGATGGCCTGGTATTCCCTGTTGTGGAAATTCTGCAATGTCCCCAGCTGCTGCATGTGCTGTGTGATGTGAATGATGATCAGTGAATTACTGGCATTAAAGGTACTCATTGGAGGGAATGCAGGAATGTTTATAACCCACGCCCCATGATAACACACCCTTATGTATAACATGGGCCATGTTCAGAGGTTCCTAGGTGTGTACTAGGCTAATGGCCCTGGAGCCTTTACAAGCCTAGTCCATAGGATTACCCTGGCATCATGCCACCCAACCTTAGTTCCCAGTGCCTCTGTCAAGTAGAGCCACTGGAGTGATCCCTGCAGTGAATTTTCAATTTCCCACCCACTCATCAAGATTTCTCTTGAATAGGGTCAGCGAGGTGCTCTGCTTGACATGTATGGGAAGTCTATTCCATAGCATGGGCAGTCTCTGGGTTATGAACCTGTCCCTCCAGCATATTCTCTTGATTGTGGTAGTGAGGTTGAGGTCTGGAGCATGTGGAGCGGAGGGATTGTGATTTCTTTAGATGCAGCATTTCTAACCGAATAAACACAAGGAAACAAAGCTGGTATCAATAAATCATGGATGCACAATAAATGAAATCCAAAGCAGAAGTATAAAATTACTTTGTTAATAGACCGTAACTTATACAAACTTGTTCGTATTAAGCGCTTTCATCCACACTGAAGTGGACTTTATCAGAATACCTAACAATTTGCTCTAACAGTTTATTTAAAAACTTTTTGGTGCCAAAATCCGTCCACCATAACTTTTTAAAGTAACATAGTTACAATGAATTTCAACTGATGTTAAAATGAATTTCATTAGTATTAATCCAATAATCAATTATAACATGTATAAAAATAATTTCTAACAGAGCTGGGTCAGACATGGGTCAGACATGGTTTTGTAAGTCAAGCAGAGATCACCTCTAAGTAGGTGATATGAGACAGAGAATAGATGGAGTTTTTTGAGTCTGTCCATATAGGACAAGTTTTTAAGGCCTAGGATCCTCTTTGTGAAGTACCAGGTGTCTAGTGAGGTGCATGCCAAATGAGGCATTGTACTCGATGATTGGTCTAATGAGGGAAGAGTAGAGGGAGACAATGACCTCTTTCTTCCAGGATGGAAAACACTTAGTAATGAGACGTGCCACATAGAAGGACTTTCTGACCACAGTGGCAATGTGGTGGTCAAAAGAGAGGTTGCTGTCAACCTGTGTTTCCAGATCTCTTATAACGCCTTCTGTGTTCAATGGACTACCATCAATGTGGTAATTCAAGGGAACCGGGTTTTTCCCAAAGGGGATGAAGGCACATTTTTTTGGCATTGAGCTTAAGGCCATGGTTCTGACACCAGTCGTTGGTCTAATTGAGGCCTTTCTGTAGGATGTCAGCATCACTTGGGGAGTTAATAATAGCTCCCAACTTGCAATCATCTGTGAACTTTGTCAGCCAGAGTCCCTTTGTGTTGGCCTGGACTTCAGAGAAGTATATATAAAACAGGAAAGGACCCAGTACCAAACCCTGTGGGACTCCACTCATGACCGGTCGGCAGTCTGACTTGGAGTCAGCTACTTTCACACTGTGGGTTCTATCTGTGAGCCAGTTTGCAACCCACCTAGTGATATAGGGGTTAATGCCTAGTTTAGTAAGTTTTTCTATGATGCCTGAGTGGGGAATGGTATCAATGGCCTTGGCCAGATCAAATTAGGCTGTATGAACCACCTTATCTTCATCCACAGCTCTGGTGACAGACTCAAAGAAGTCAACCAAGTTGAGCGGGCATGATCTACCCTTCACAAAAAAAAAACTGTGTAGGATCCAGAGTTTGGGTATTCCCTATATCCTTGTTTATTAGGTCCATGATGATGTATTCCATAGCTTTTCATATCAAACTCATCAGGCTAATGGGGTGATAGTTCCTGGAGTCTCTAGTCACTCCTCCTTTTTGGAGAGGGATGACTGTAGCAGTGCACCATTCAGTGGGGACAAAGCCTGAGGTGAGGCTGTGATTGAACAGGGCACACAGGTGAGGTGCCAGTTCATTCTGTAGTTCATGCAGAACACAGCCAGGGATACTGTAAGGTCCTTTAGAAGCTGTATTTTTGGCCTTGGAGAGTGCTGTTTTAACCTGTGCAGTAGTAATACTGGGTGTTTGGCAATCTACTGGTATTGTGATTGGTCCTTTGGGGGGGGGGTAATGTGAGCACAAAATCTGTTCGCCAGTATATTTGCAATATCTGTTGGCTCTGTATAGGAAATACCATTGTGCAGTAGCTCAGAGCAAATCTGGGTATTGCCATGGAGATTCTTTACATAACTATAGAAGGCCTTGTGGTTGTCTTTACTATCTGCTGCAATTCTGTTTCCATAGCTAGCTTTAGAGAATTTGATGCGGGATCTCAACCTTTTGCTGAGGCTGATAAGGGAGTCTTTCCAGTCTTGGGACTTCACCTTATTCTGCATCAGTTTCCTTCTTCTGTTGTAGAGTTTGTTTACGGCAGGGGACCACCAGATTGGCTTCCATTTTTTTGAGGAGAGCATCTTAGTTCTATTGGGTATTGTGAGATCCACGCATTTGTGTACGTGTTTGTACAGTGCATTGGTGTATAATATGGCGGTCATGCAACTATTCTCCATTTGCATGGGTGCCAAAGTTATCCACCTCTGTTTTTAGGAATCCAAAGTTAGCTTTGGAGAAGTTTTTCATGGTAGTTACCTTTGTTGGGGGGGGATGTGGATTTCCAAGATGATTAGCTTGTGATCGGATCTAACCAGGGAGGAGTTGACTATTGGTGTGGAGCAACGGTCATCCATGTTAGTAATGACCAGATCAAGGATGTTGCTACCTCTAGTGGGGGTAAGAATGAGTTGGTCCAGGGCATTGGAATTAATGAAGTCCAGAAAGCGTTGGGCAAGTGTTTTGATACATGAGTAGTTTTCCCAGTTAATGGGGGGTAGTTGAAGTCGCCCACTATGAGAGTGCTAGGGTGGACTCTAATATTCTCCAGGGTGCTTAGGAATGTGGAGTGTGAATCTTGGGACATGGCTGGGGACCTATAGCAGGCTATGACCTGAATTGCTGTCTTACCCAATGCTAGCTACACCTGAAGCATCTCAGATGCGTTATGTTGGGCTACCAGTCTGGAGGTGTGCGCATCCTTTATGAATAAGGAGACATCACCACCTTTGGAGCTTCGGTCCATGTTCTAGGGCCAAAATGTGTGGAATGAGTTGTAGCCTGGTAGTACAAGGGGGCTTTATGCTGCCTTAGTACTTCGAGTGAGTGCATTTTGAGATTTAGACTTCTAGCGTTGAGCAGCATGACCCTCAAATTGCATTTCTTTGTGGCTGTTATGGTGATAATTTGGTCTTTGGAGCACCGCCTAAAAAAGGCACTATAGGGGTGGTAAGAGCCTTGGCCAGTATCTGGAATCTCAGGGGTGACAGATGCAGGCCATCTATGGCAAAGCATTGAGGTCCATCAGTCATGTCATCCCAGGCAGACAGATACTGGATCCCCTTAGAATGGCACCAGAAACATAGCCAGTTGTTGAAATCATTTTTTGCTTGTACTGTGGTATAATTCTGGGTGATGGTAGGATGCTGCTCAGGGCTAGGATCATACCCGCCTGGGCTATATAATCCAAGAGCTCCTCCATGTCTCTTTATATGTAGTCCAAGGAGGTATATCTCAGGTCATTCACACCCACATGTACAATGACAGAGGCATATTTGTACCTGTTGTTGAGGGAAATGAGTGCATGCATTGCAGCAGCTGACTGTTACTTTCTCCTTATTCAACCTAGTGAGTGGGACATCAGTCTGCCTCACTATCGAGTCACCTATGACTAGTGTGATGGGCATGTTGTTTTGCCTCAGGGGCTTTGGTTGAGTGGCCCACTGTTTAGGAAAGTTATGTGTCTTGTGATTAGTGTCGTGTTGTGGTGGTCGAGTACATTTCTGCCTTGGAGGTCTCTGCTGTTCGGTTAGATTTTTATTGAGAGACTCCGCAAAGGCAGGTGTGTGGTTTGTGTTTTTATGTGAAGGCAATGCTGGTGTGGTTTATTTTGCAATGTAAGCAATAATGTGTTGAAATGTCATGTTGCCAAAGACATGTGTCCACAGCACACTCACAACTGATTGTCTGCCTAGGATATTGTTTGTACTGTCATAATATGTGGTAATGTTACTCTCCACATAGGGGTTCACACTGTATGTCCTGTTATGTGGCCTGAGGCCATGTGTCTGGCAATGGTCATGTATCTGTGTGAGACCCTCCTAGGCAGATGTCCACATCAGTAGAGAATCTGGTGATGGCACACAGCATGCAGTTCTCCACAGACATGATCGGACATAGGCTAATGGGTGTTACATGCACCTTAGATGTGTACATCACACATAACAGATGCCCAAACATGGAACAACAGGTTACACACCTACTTATGGGTGAACTGCATGAGGTGCATTTCCCTATATGGAATAGGCAGGTCGTGTCAGCGCACTGGTCTGCTACACCTATGGTAACATATGGTATGATGCATACTTGAAAGTGTTATATCTGTGATGGCCACATAGGCTATAATGTCACATGGTTTGTCCAGCTCAAGGTAGGTATTTTGCACTGTCACCCCCCAGTCCATGGCTTTGGTGACTGTCATTAAAGTCACATGAGTGTAGCAGATATGAACCCTTCCTTGACAAAGCCTAGATATGCGTAATGGAGTGCACCCAGGTTGCAAATTTCCTTGTTAATGGGGTTCACTTGAAACTGTGCTATGGCCTTGGAGAATAGCCTATTTAGGCAGCTGTGTCTATCTTGTGGCTGAGTGGTGGATGCCCCACCTTTGTCTAAAGGGGTGACAATGGTCATCCATGATATGGATGGGACAAAGGTGGGACTCAGTCCTCCTTTGAATATGGTTTCTTATGGTGTTATAAAGTTATGCTTGTGGTCATGTAAGATGCATCCTTTGATGTGATAGGCTCCTATGGCAGATGTATACCGTGACTGTCACATGGCAGTGTTGACCTGTTCCCCACATATAGGAGAATGGACATGTACTGTGGATATCCTGATGTCCTCATGGGGAACACAGGGGGTGCAGTCTACACCAACTCTGTCAGGTATCCAGTATGCAATACCAACAGCAGTGGGATAGCTGGTGTCCCTGAGCACCACAAGTGAGCAGCTGCAGCTGCTTCCCATGTTGTTGCAGACATATGTGCAGTAGGGTAGATGACTGTGTGTGTAGGCTCTGTGTTTGTTGTGCAGATTTGCATGATGGATCCCATTTCATGTACACACTAAGGAGACAGTGCTCCAAAATGGGCTCCTGCTCCTATGTTGTCTTGATGGACAGCGGTATGGCTTCCCTGTAATATACAGTATGTACTGCACATGTCCACAAGGCAGGTGTACATATCCTAGCAGAGGATGATGTAGGCCAGTTGGGTATACCTGACTACATGCATCTGTACAAATGTACATATAGCACGTGTGTGTGTGTGTGTGTGTGTGTGTGTGTGTGTGTGTGTGTGTGTGTGTGTGTGTGTGTGTGTGTGTGTGTATAAATTTGTGTCAGTCCTTGATGATGGTTTGGGGCCGGTGAGGGTGTGTATACCCCCCCAGGAGGATGTATTCCACATTGGAAGTGTATGTATGGCTGCCTTGGTGGATGGGTATTGTGGGAATGGTAACTGCAAAAGTGACTGCATGATGATTGTTTTGCCATGGAGGATGACACTGTAGGTGTGCGGCAGTGTTCACCAATGTTGTGTAATGTCAACTGCAATACACCTCATGTGGGGGTAGCATCTGGCCACACCAAGGTATTCCTACATCCACTGATGATGGCTTAATGGCCATTTGTGTGCTAGCATGGGTACATCTTATAATGTATGCTAGGGTCATCCAACTGACCCAGGATCAGGGTTCAGACCTAACTCTGAATACAGTTGATGAGATCCATATAGGCAGAATGGGCTTCCTGATCACATGTGGTGACCAGTAGCTAGCTGTGCATTGAATAGTTTGTGCTGGGAATGATGAACTGTCCCTGCAGTGTCCCCTGTGCATCTTATAGTGTAGAGCTGTGTATTTGTCTCATATATATATATATATATATATATATATATATATATATATATATATATATATATATATATATATATATATATATATATATATATATATATATATATATATATATATATATATATATATATATATATATATATATATATATATATATATATATATATATATATATATATATATATATATATATATATATATGGAAACCGCATGTCCCATGGTGTTACTGTCTACACTTTGGCTCCTGCATGTATGATAGGATGGTTGACCATGTAAGGCTGGGGTGCTCTCTGCACCTTTGAACCATGGTCTGTGTGACTGCACAGACATCTGCAGTTCCCAGGGTTAGGAATGCTTGCAATGAGGTCTACATGTCTACACCTCTAGCATTTAGCAGCATGGGCTTCAATGTGTGCTACACTGGCACTTGTATGTTGGTAGTAATAACTTCACCAGTGTTACTCATGAAGTCACTATGTGGCTGGTGGGAACCACTGCCAGACACATGAAGACCCCCTGAAGACAGATGGAGGCCATTTCTCACAGAGCATCGTGGTCTGTTTAACACATCACCCTGACTCACAGGTACTGGAACCCATGGAATAAAACAGGAGAAATGTAGATATGCTAAGGGTAATCATTCCCTGATTGTATTGCAACATCTGTCTGGCTGAAAGCATAATGCTGCATAGGGCTATGGACATACCTGCCTGGGACACATAACCTGTGTGCACACTCATGTCTCACTGCATAAAGTCCAGGGGCATATATGTCAGGTCAGGTCAGACACACCAACATGTACTGTGACAGACCAATGACAGTTGATGAGAGACAGCAGAGTGTATGCAGTTTGGCAGAGTCTGTCACCTGACACAAAAGTAACTGTGACCATCCACATACACACCCCTGTCAGAAGCACTCCACTGTGTCTCCACTGGAGTCCCCAATGTGTAACATGTTTGACATGGGTGGACACCTGTGTGGCTGTGAGACACAGGTGTGTGGCCATGTGTGTTATGTGCTGTTTATGGCTGTGGAGTTCATGTGTGTCTATGCCTCAGAGATCCCTTTGTTTGTGGATGTGTATGTTGAGGACCACTGCAGATGTTTGTGTGCATTATGTAGGTTTGTGAGGTGTAGTGATTGTGTTGACAACCTGTTTGGAGACAGATATGCAGTTTTGACAGGCAGAAAGTATGGACTGCAGGTTCCTACAGTCATTCCAACTCTCACACATCGTGTTCCTTGGTGGTGTTTGTAGATGGCTGTCCATCCATGTACATGAGGCAGATGCTACATGGTGCCCAGACACCAGTATCAAGCACACTGACTGGGGAAACTGTAGGACATTTCCCAGCCATATACTCCAGAATCTGATGGAGGAAGGCCAAGGAGACCTGATGGGTGGGCCTACAGAGCAGGTGAGTTCTAATACAGTAGGAGGCTGACACAACAGCAGGCCATGTAGGCAGCCTATGACCAAGCAGTAATAGGTGCAACAGCTACATGCAGTGCAACATCTCATAGCACATTCAGCAAATAGCATGAAACATCAGGATCAGAGGGCAACACATGCTGTAATGGCAGTATGTTGCCAATACCCAAATATATACTGTGCTAGTAGATGCAGGGGTATAATGTAGGGGCTAGTGGTGGATAGTGCTGGCAATAGTGTATGTACAGGGTCTGTATATAATGGTGAGCAGTGTATGCAGTCTTGTGAAGAGTTTTCTTCTTCATGTCTTTCAGGTGGGATGTACAGAAGACACAACCCCCCCTTCTCAGTGGCTGAGGCTGCCACAATCATCCATGACCTGAGGCTCCATCACCGGGTACTGTTGGGAAGGAGTTGCCAAAACCTGCAACAGTGTACTGCCATGTAGGCAGAACTGGTAATAACAGTCAATAATGTGGGTCATTGGCACAGGAGCTATGAACATGTCTGACACCGTGCCACTGATCTCATACACCATGCATGGCAAAGGGTTGCAGTTGTGGCCAGGGACCATGCTGGCACAGGTGAAGGGCCTGCTACACAACCTCCACTCTTAGCCACAGAGGAGTTCCTGGCAAACCTGGTGTCGGCCACAAGCTCACTGGAAAGCATTAGTACATATGTCGTGGAGGTGGGTGGCACAGAGTCCATAGCAGAGGAGCATCCAGGTAAGCCTCCAGTGGTCATCATGTTAATAGTGTAGCATTCATAGTGGCAGCCTCTGCATACCTGTACACATATGTCAGGTGAATCTGCATCTGTGGTTGGGGTTTTGTAATGCACACATGCCCACATATTGTGAATGTCAGCAATTTGGGTAGTATCACAGCTTGTACTGTACATATTGATATCTGCACATATTATCCTGTTCCATTGCCATATGTGTGTGTGCTGACAACACCTCTCCTCCACAGCTCCATAGGTACTTTTGATGTGGCTGGGGAACATCAGCCTGCAGCTGGTGAGTGTGAATGATCATGTTATGGGTGACCTATATCCTATGCATGTTAATGGCTGCCAGTTTGCCATGCACACAACTGTTAAGCTTAACCATATTGCAATATTTCCATGTTCACTTTTGGTGGGGTTCACTGCAGTGCATCACACTGGTAATCATAGTAGCATATTTGCAGGAACTGTAACATATTCCCATATAGTTTAGTATAGGTGTAGCGTCTGTGCTACACAGGGGTGCATTGCTATTGTATACACAGGTGCACTGTGTGGTAGGTGAAAGTCCACCACATATTCTGACTTCTCATGCATCTCACAGGTGTATAATACTAGCAACATTAACTGGACATAGCTGCACTGCATGTTGTTGAGGTCCTGTCCAGAGTGTGTCTCTTGTGGTCTAATTGTGTGTTATGCATGGCATCAGTCAGAAGGTGTGGTCTGTATAATGCCTTTGTGGCACCTCACACTTGTGTGTGTGTGTGTGTGTGTGTTAATGTAGTCATGGTGTCTTCCCCTCACAGATGACCATGGGGGTCGGAGTGTGTCCCCTTCACAACCTGATGTCAGTGTCTCATCAGACACTGATGATGATGGTGGCCACTGTGAGGCACAGTTGAGGTTGTTGAGGGCTGAATCTGTCCCATAGGTTGACATCCCACTTCCACCACCAATGTCCCCACACAACATCAGTATGTCCACACATACCCAGTCCCCAGCAGCTACAGATGTTTGGCAGTCGAAGGGTGGTGGCATCAAACAGGGTAGTGTGGTGACAATGGCATCTGAGACTGTAGACACTAGCCACAGCCAGAAAGCTTACAAGGTCTCATACAGGCAGATTATCAGGGGTGCTTGAAGGAGGACTACTGCCCATCCAGCCCCTGTCAGAGGTGTCACAGCACGTGTCACCTTATGCATGTTTCATTCTGTCATGGAGGCACTTTGTGAATGCTACACCAGACAAATGCTCAGTGTCATGGATGCAACACTACCTGGCATGCATGACACCCTCCACAGCATTGGTGATGCCTTATGCCATTTTGCTGATGTAGTGGATAGATGGTGGGGTGAGACATTGTCAGTACTTAATTGTGCAATGTCTGTGCTTGAACATGTGGTGGAAGTAGGGTGTTGGAAGCATGAACATAGGTCAGCAACAACATCAGCTGAGAGCTCACATGACTGTGCATACTTGCACTCCCATAGTGGCAGTACCAGTAGCACTAATGAAGGGAAGGTGCTGTCCACACCACAATATGGCAGGCCATTGGTACATGGTCCTGGGTGGTCCCATGAGGGACACATAGACAGTAGACACCAGTCACCTTCAGGAAGTAGTACCACATCTGGCCTTGGGCATGCTGGTGCCAGTTCCACTCCTAGCAGAACCAGTTCCCGTGTTCAAGACTGGAGATGGTGAACTGTACATTCTCCATGTACAGTCCATGGGTGTCCAACATACTCCCATGTAGGGCTAGCACATGGCTTGACTAGATGTATGCACACACTCACACATCACTGTCACATGCAGGTCACCGGCAGATACACACAACTCCTCTCCATAGCCCAGCTGACCAGCACCCCTCGCACACACACATGATGTCAACTGTATGGCACAGCCTAGGCCTTTGGCAAACTTACACCACACCCTGTGCATGTGATGATGCCTGTGCCACATCCCTGTTATCTATACCATTGATGCAGGGAAATGTTAATATGTGTCTGATGCACAGGGTGAATCTAGTACAGTTAATGGCATTTTGTAGTGTAGTAGTGTTGTGCCCTGTAAGGTGCTGTCTGCTGATATGCTTGTCATGCGTATGCATCAAAGTGTATGTACCTTTGTGTTATGATGCTTTATTGCTGTTAGTACTGCCGACTGACTTTTGTCTCACAGATCTTATTCTGTTTCTGTTCCAGGTGTCTGGATGTGTAAGTGGTGGTGAGCTGCTGCCATTACAGAAGCTGAAGATGGTGGGGTGGCAACATAGACACATTTTCATTGCCCAAAGTATGTGTGTAACAGTGTGTCAGGGACAATGGGGGCAGACAGCATAACCTTGCATGCATACCCCTTGACACAGCAAGCTGGTCCTGATACATGTCACCTAAGTGTTCCTTAGGATCACAGATTCATAGTTGCAGAGGAGGTTACTAGAATACTGGACCTGGGTCCCTTATTTCACCCCAACATACTCATCAATAAGCACATGTTGGCCGTGGCACTGATGGACACATGATGGAGTCCTGGGACAGATATTTGCTTTTATTTCCCATCCACTCAACCTTGAAGCAGATGAAGAGGGTCAGCATGGTACTGTGTTTGGCATGTTTGGGGAATGTATTCATGAGACAGGGCAGCCTCTGATTGGCAAACCTGTCTCTTCCTCAGCTTTTTTGTGCTGTGTCATATGTGATTCAAGCCTGCTGTGCCCGTAATGTGCACTCTCGTATATGGGGCAACTGTTAAAGGGCTGATCACAATGTTGCCATCTAGGCATACCACAGACACCTGTGGATAACCTGTCAGATTACCACTGGAGCAGTCCTGATTAGAGGGTGTCTGAGTGGCACAGGTGTTGAGGGCCATGGATGACCTTTGTGGGTGTTAACATAGCCTCTACAGTTTCTGCAGATGTCTGCATAGGTGTATAGTAGACCGGCCATGCTGCTAATGCATTGTTGTACTGACTGAGGATGATTCAGAGGTAATGTTCATCTTTTGTCTAGATGCAGTCCCTTTACCTATGTGGTGACCCACATACAAGCCTTTTCTGACCATAGGTTCATAGGTTCTTGGGTTCATAGATTGGTACTAGGCTATCAGCCTTAGGGCCTATACAAGCCTAGCCATAACAATTCCCTGGCTATTTCTTCCCACACTATTTACTTCCCTGGACCCCAGTCTAGCAGGGCAACTGACGTGATCCCCGGGGTGAATTTCCTTTCTCCCATCCAATCATCAAGGTTCCTTTTGAAGAGGGCCAAAGAGGTGCTCTGCTTGACATGTATGGGCAGTCTGTTCCAGAGTCTGGGGAGTCTCTGGTTCAGGAACCTATCCCTCCAGCATGTTTTGTTTATTGTGATAACAAGGTTTAGATCCCTGGAGCATGTGGCTCTGAGGGATTGGGATTTCATTACTTGTAGTATCTCCAACAACTCTGGGTTTGACATGGCCTTCTATGTTAAGCAGAGATTGCCTCAGAGTAGACGATATGCGACAGAGTATAGCTGGAGTTTTTTAAGGCAGTCAGTATAGGACATCTGCTTTAGGCCTATGATTCTTTTAGTGAGGTATTTCTGTGGCCTGTCCAATTGTTGCAGATGTCTTGAGAGGTACTTACAAAAAGGAGTGTTGTATTCTATAATGGGTCTAATGAGGGATGAGTACAGTGGGACAATGACCTCCTTTTTTCTGGATGAAAAGCCCTTAGTGATGAGGTGTGCCACATAGAAGGATTTCCTGACTGTTGTGGTGATGTGGTTATTGAAGGTGAGACCACTGTCCACCTGTGTCCCTAAGTCTCTTATCACACTTTGGGTGTTTAGCGTACTGCCACCTATGTGGTAATTTATGGGTACATGTTTTTTTCCCAAAGGGGATAACTATACATTTCTTGGCATTGAGCTTGAGCCCATGGCTCTGGTACCAAGCATCTGTTTCTGTAAGGCCCTTTTGTAGAGTATCGACATCATTTGGGGATTCAATATTGGCTCTCAGTTTGCAGTCATCTGCGAACTTTGTTAGCCAGAGTCTCTTAGTGTTGGCCTATACTTCAGAGAAGTAGATGCCAAACAAGAGACCTGCCACTGCCACTACTTGTTGCCTGAATGCAACATTGATAGCATGCTGAGTACCCAGGTCTGTCATCTCAGTGTGTGCGTTTATGGGGTTACTGCTGATGTGATAAATAGTGGGCTCTTGTCTTTGCCATATGGTTTGCTGACACTGTTGTCTGCATTCAGCTTGAGGCCAGGATCTTGGTACCCCTCCATACCCACTGTATGGCCCATTGCAGTGTTTTAACAACAACTTCTGGCTCAATGACAGACTGCTCACTAGATACAGTTGACACAGCCTTAGGCAGTAAATACATATGTGTGTGGTGGCAGTTAGCATTCATGCCTAGTTAAGTGTGGGTCATTGGGGGCAGCAGGTAGTCACAGGGCCTTCACATGTCTACATATTGCATGCACATAGGTGACACATATTGTAGTTGGCACCTTATCAAATGTGGACGGTGGGACACATCTTGTAGTAATGTGACAGTTGGTAGGACATACCATACACACAGAATATCCTTTGATTTGCTCATATGACAGTTTATTTGTGTGACATTACCTTAGCTTATGCTATTTGTCATGACATTAATGTGCTTCTGATGTGCAAAAACTGCTCTATGTGATTAGTAGACAACTTCATGAAATCTTTGCTGCCCTACATTCTGGGGACCTCTGTATTGTTTGAGTTGTTGTCACAGGTCACACCTTGCCAAACATGGACTGCAGCCTGAAGGGTGGTGCAGATGGTGGCTCTAGCTCTCACCTCTACATATTTCTGCAGAATGTCCTGATATTTGCACATATTTTATTTCCATTTGTCATAAAATTGTGGTTTTCTGGCACATTGCTGAAAAATCATGAAAGGCTAACATTAGAGATTAATGACAGATATTGTCATGTCACAAGTCATACCCTTTGGAAAATGCATTCAAATGCACAACCTGTTCTGGTATCTACTTTCCATGCATGTCACAGCAATATGTGAAGGTTGTGCTCAATGTTTGGCCTTTGCCCCACTTTTCTGTATGGCTTTAACCAATGTCTTTCTGTGAGGGGTTGATAGGTATGCTGGTGGCTGTAACACAGTTTGACTACTGCAAGGGGATATACATATACACATACACACAAACACACCCACTCATGACCTGCCCTTGTTGACAGTAGAACCTCTACCTGCCTAGTTTTACATATGATAGTGCTATATACATAACACAAGCACCACAGAGCTATTAAAGTTTTGCAGTGTCTGCCACTATTATTCAGGTCAGTGACAATTGCAGGGGCTATTAGCATTGCCAATGAGGGATTAACAGGCCCTTAACATGGTAGAGCCATCTCAAGCACACACACACACACACACACACACACACACACACACACACACACACACACACACACACTGCTGCATGGGAACATGCATTGAAACACACATGCACACAGAGTTGACACTTTCACACCTACCTATCTTGCTATGTACAATACAGACTGACATTACTATTGCATGAGCCACAGTGCCTTTGTGTTATAAAATGTGTAACTGTGCTTCTAAGGTGGATGACATCTGTAGGGTCCCTGATTAGCTTGGCAATGGGGGAGTTAAGAGGGTGGAACAGGCAAACAAAATGGTACAATCATCACATTGTGGCAAGACAGCCACAGGGGACATGCATACAGAAACACATACACAGATGGCAATAGTCAGATGAGAACCCCTACCTATTTACTTTTATGTACTATAGTACTACATACATATCACATGTGCCACGGACATTATATAGTGGGAACATAACTCACAACCTTTTACAGCAATTAATTTTGAGAATGCCTTCATGAATGCTGAGAGTAACCCCCCAAAATAGGGACACATCTCACATATTGCTCTTAGAAACCTAGACAAATGATAGGGTAACAGGTTTTGCATCAGCATGACATTTCAGAAGGGTATGACATCTGAAGCTGACATGTCTGTCACTGTGATGTCAACTCACGGATGTGACACTGATGTGACATAAAGCCACATTGTTATGAGACACGGACCACATATATGTTGCAAACATCTGCACATTCTGCATACATCTGTACAAATGAGTGTTATGGCCTGTAGACTTTAAATGGTGCATTTAAGGTGGATGACATCAACAGGCCCTTCAAAGTAATGCCATGGAGAGGGGATCATCAGGCCTTAAAACAGTATAACCAACACACATGACAGCCACAGTGGATATGCTTCACACACATATACACTACTACAGTTGGCTGAATTGAGATTCAAACCCTCAGCCTCATCTACCTAGTTGTATGTATTATAGTGCTACTTACTTATTGCATATGCCACATAGCTTACCTACTTAGAAAGTATCCAACAGTTGATCTAAGGTGGATGACATGAACAGGCCTGTAAATTAATGCAATGGGGGCCTCAAAATGGTATAACCAACACACAAGGAATATGCCTCACACACGCACACAGGCACACACACACACACACACACACACACACACACACACACACACACACACACACACACACACACATACACACACACACAGTATCACAGTTGCCAGTATTGAAATTAGAACCCCATACCTATCTAGCTTTCTGAAGTATAGTGCTATGTCATTATTGCGTGTGCCAGGGAGATTATATCCCTACAGACTGTTGAAAAAACAGCCACCAGGTACCAAAAAAAACAAGTAAGACAATCCAAGGCACCACAGGACCAAGAATCAGCCAGAATTATTTTAAAATCCAACTTTAATTTAAGCACAAAAGCACATAAATGCACACATTAAAACCAGCATTTTCATTTGAATCACTTCATCAGATGTGGGTCAGAGAACAATTAATGCCTTTTATAATCCTCTAGGAGGTTAATTATCCAATAAGGCCCATCCAATGTAAAACATCATTAATCCTCATGAATATTCATGTTAAAACCTTGCATGCAGAAAAAAACACTACTAACCATAAAACTTTGTATAAAATGTTCATAAAAATTAAAAAAAACATAATATACATTTTAAAAACTTAAAAAATACATCACATGAATTTATAAAACCATAAAATGCTTAGATATCTTGGATAACTTAAATAACTTAAAACCATTTGTATTAAAATAAAAGTAAAATCTTTTTTAGCACACTCTAGTGGTTAAAGTTAAAATTGCATTAAAATGTGAAGGAAAAGGAAAAGCATCAAATACACATGAGCAGCTAGTACCTTGTTATATAATCCTATAATTTAGCTGCCCTTACATCCCTACAGACTGTCCAACTTTGCTTCTAAGTTGAATGACATCAGCAGGCCTTGTAAAGTAGGGCAATGAGAAGTTTGCCAGGAGGAAAAGGCCTCAAAATGCTTTAACCTAGATATACATGCACGGTTGCCAGTGCTGAAATTAGAAACCCTACCTATCCAGCTGTATGGACTATAGTGCTACATACTTACTGCATGCACCATGGAGATTATATGGCTAAAGAGTGTGCAAAGGTGCTTCTAAGGTGAATGACATCAGCAGGCTTTGTAAAGTAGGGCAATGGGAGGCTTATTGGGTGAACAGGGCCTCAAAATTGTTAAACCTATAAACACACAAACAGTTGCTACTGCTTACATTAGAACCCCTATCTATCTATATGTACTATAGTGTTACATACTTATCACATGCACCACAGAGCTTATATGGCTAAAGAGTGTCCAAAGGTGCTTCTAAGGTTAATCACATCAACAGACCTTGTAAGGTAGGGCTATGGGGGTTTACTGGGTGAAAAAGGCCTCAAATGCTTTAACCTAGAAACACACACACACACACACACACACACACACACACACACACACACACACAAGGCAGATGATGTGGGATTACAGCCCCTACCTCACTACTATTACACAATGCAGCTCATCTTTGTACTGGCATGTGCCAGTGGTTACAAGTAATGTGCAAATGTCTGCATCAGGACATCACACCATGCCTTTCAGGGTGTCTTTATCTCTCTCTCTCTCTCTCTCTCTCTCTGCTTCTCTCTCTCTCTCAATCTATCTGTCTTTCCATCCCCCTGTCTCTGCATGTCTATAATTGATATATTTATATACGTTTTATATATATATATATATATATATATATATATATATATATATATATCTATATATATCACACTCAGCAGATGCAGATATATCACATATGTGCCACGTCCAGATGGCTGAGGATAATCCTGTCTGATGTGGGTGGGGAGAGACAGTTAAGTTGTATATAGCTGTCTGTATACAAAGACATATATGGACAACACAGTTGTATAGTCAGATGTGGGTTTACACATGGGTTATAATTCTCTAAGTGTAGGAGCATGCCCAGTATGACATTCAGTAGTAAGAGTTGGACTCCATTCCAGAGCTAGCTGTACTCCAGTCCAGGATTTTGTGTGTTACAGACAATTGGCTGCTGAACCTGTGTAAACAGACCAGCACCTCAGTGATATCCTGGCTGGGAATTGCCTGGCTGTGTGCTATCATTATTAACTGGGTCATATTCTGGTGTGGGTAGAGAGTGCATTTGACTGAGCAGAGTTTTCCATAATATGTTTGGTATATTCTACATAGCACTGTGATTTCCTGGTATGTCAGTGGCAGAGCAGTATAAAGTAATGTGATGAACCACTGACAGACATTTTTACTGACTCCATACACTGCATGGAACCTATGTTGTTGTGTGCACATTCTCCATTTGTCTGGCCAGTGGTTCACCTTCACCTTATATGTGTCTCTTTGTCCTTCTGTAGTCCAGTCACAGGCTTTGTCCACAGTTGCTGCTATGTATTTATAGTTATGGTGTGAGTGGGGTAGAAGTCATAACATCACACACAGGGTTATGGACTTCACACCTCTGACTGTACCTATTTAGCAAGTTGTCCATCATTGTATCCCTACATCTGATGTATTCCTCAGATGGTTTGTATTGCAGGGTTATTATAAGGCTACATGTTGGCCATAGCTGTCAAACTCTTACAGACTGACATCTGGACAGGCCCACATATAACAGTCAGACACAGGCCCAGACATGGGGACAGGGTGTTGCTATTGCTTTTCCAAACACAGACAGTTAGTAGAATGTTTTTCTATTAGCTTGTATTTTCTTATGGGTATGACTTCTGCTTCTTAACTGTCTGTCATTGATGTTTTACATCAACCTTTATTGTTTTGCACATAGTTTGGCAGGCAAATACAATGTTATGAGAAGCAGAACAGATATATGAGGCATGCGTGTGGACATTCTGTGACACCCTGTCATTTAAGGGGTATGGATGGTGCCCACTGACTTATTGTCAGTAATGAGACAGTAACGTGGGAGCCATTTCTAACATGGCACTACACTAACTTGTCCAAACTGCTCTTCTACTAGGCACTGTATAGGTTACTCTGAGCTGTGTACTGTCCATATGTGTGGCCCCCTGTCCCTCCATTATCTAGCTTTCCTGCAGTAACCCCCTACTATAGGTGTTGCTGACATGCAAAATAGTTGACAGGACCAGTCTCGAATCACAGACCAAGTCAACCACAGTATAATACTTAGACCACTAAGCCACAATAGCCAACAGTAAATGCTGTCTACTTCCTGACAGTATTAACCATGCACAGACATAGCACATTGGCCCCCTGCATATTGTGGACATGGAACAAGTTAGCAAGTTGATTGGGACAGCATGGGAATGTGTGGTCTGCTGCTATTACCCTGCAAACATAAATGTTACTGCATTTCTATGGTAACATGTGTGTGTGTTGGGAGGAGGGGGCATATCTTTCAATTGTACACATTTCCACAGACTGTCCAGATGTTTGTTTCATATTTTGGGTCCATTTAGCATAGTATTGTGGTTGTCTTGGAAAATACTGGCATAACATTAAAGACCGAGATTAGAAAGTAGTGACAGACCTTTGAGTTTTAGACTTCTTACCCTTCAGAGACTTAATGCAACTGCAAGACCTGTTCTAATATCACTGTCTAAGTTTGTAAAAGCAATATTTCCTAACTGTCCCTATTTGTGGATCTTTGCCACACATTTCTTTATGGCTTTGTATAGATGACTTGTTGTGAGAGGCTGAGAGGTGTGTATGAGACTCCAACATTAATATCCATGCATGTGACCTACGACCTCACAGTTTCTTAGCCCCGACATATACTGCAGTGCGTTTTGGCACTTTGGGGACTACTGCATATTCTACGGTGGCCAGTATTTGGTAGACATTTCCTGTTGTCCCACATAGCTGTTAGTTTTCTGCTACACCGGTTGGTAACCACATACATTTTTCCTGCAGACACAGCACCTTCATGGATGCCTGTCTGCTTCCTGCATCACAAAATCACCTCATTTACATGGTTTTCACCAGCAGATGAAGTGATTTGCATTCCACAATTGCATCCTTGTCTGCAAAGTGCTGGGTAGCTCGTGCACACCCCAGCCTTGTTTCCTGGATCACTTGGTGGACATGTCCGAGCATTAACACTTTTCCTACACAGAAAATAGCTCTGTGTAGGCTTTATTGAATTACCCCCAGTATTTTTAATAGCATTAATTGTATAGAGGGAAAAAAAGTAGATACATTTGTAATAAACAGTTCATTTATGCACTTTATTACATGGGAAGCTTAGTATTTAGTATTTAGCAACTGACATAATTTAACTAATGTAGAAAAGTCAATGAAGTTCACAGGACTTACAAATTATTACTTGAAATCAAAAAGATTCATACTAGTGAGCAACATGTTAGAATTTGTTTACAGTAGTCTATAGTTCTGGGCACAAGGACAGATTTGATTGTTAAGAAAGTGGCTTTGTAGGGCAAATTTAAAGGTTTTTATGGAATCAAGTTGTGTAATAGAGGGGAATAGGACATTCCGTATTTTTGCTATGGAGTGGGAGTACAAGGTTTGTCCAGCTCTCTTGTTGGGTTTTGATATGCTTAGAAGCTGTTTATTAGTAGACCGAACATTCCAGGAGGGGATGTAGAATTGTAGGATAGAATGAAGTGAAGGACAGTTTTCTAGGCTGTATATTAGTTATTGAGCAAGAGTTAGTTGGGTGTAATGAAGGTAGTGTGGAAATTCAAACCATTTCAGTTCCTTAATGGCCTGGCAGTGGTGTGTTCAGTTTGCTAGGCCAGAGTCAAACTTTTTAATTTTATAATAGCATGATCGTAGTTTGTTACTTGGAGATGTGTCAAGGTTGGTAAAGATGGAGGCACCATAGAGGAGGGAAGGGAGTTGGAGGGTACTTGCCAGTTTTACTTTTGTGGGTTTATCCATGTAGAGTTTATGTCTGTAGAGTATGCCAAATTTAAAATGTGTGTGTTTTTTTTTTGTTATCTATAGTAATGACTGGTAATTTTGCTGCCTTCACAGCTTCAATTTCCAGTCTTGTTTTGGGAGTAAATTTCAAAGTCCTCTGGAGGTTGTTTAGATTAAAATAGTAGTAGCATAGTTTATTTTAGGTGTAAGTAGTAGTTGTGCTTCATTTAGCCAAGTTTCTATGGCTGAAAAGGCATTTTGTGTTATTTTTAGAAGATCTGGGAAGTGGCTAGAGGAGGATATGATAGTAGAATCATCAGCATATTGCAGTGAGACTGTGTGGAGATTATTTATAAACATATTAAAAAGCAAAGGTCCAAGAATGAACCCCTGGGGGACCCCTGTCTTATTAACCAGATAACCAGATGGATTGTTTTGCCATCTGACAGATTTTTGTCTGTTGTTCAGGTAGTTTGCAGACCAGGTAAGGGTATGGTCACAGCATCCTAATGTTGCTAGTTGTTGGGGTAGTTTAGTATGTGATACTGTGTTGAAAGCTTTGGATAGGTCTACTAAGACTACTGCTGTTAATATACCAGAGAACAGAGCTTTGTTCATAGTATCAGTGACAGAAAGTAAGGTTGTAGTCATATTGTGTGCTGGACGAAAGCCATGTTGGGTTGGGGTGAGGAGATTAGTGTCAGACAGGTGTTTTAGTAGCTGAGTTTGTATACACTTTTACAATATTTTAGATAATAGTGAAAGAATGGAAATGGGTCAATAGTTAGTTAAATCATTAGTATTTCCACCTTTATGCAATGGGGTTATGGTGGATTTCTTCCAAATTTGAGGGACTGTGGATTCTGAAATGGATTACTTAATTAGAATACTGATGGGGTAGGTTATTGCATCAGCACCAAGTTTCAAATATTCAGAGGGGAGGTTATCAGTGGATAGAGAGCATGGTCTTAGTTTAGTTAGAAATTTAAATACTATAGAGATAGGCACTGGTTTTAGGGAGAATACTGCAGTTACTGGGATAATGTTAGTGGTTATGTTGTGGAGTGAGGGATTTAAGTTGGGATTCTCATGAACTGAGTTTGAGATGCTTATCTTATTGTTGGGGATTTGTTTCCTATTGGTGGAGGTTCTTTGATAAGTTTAAGAATGATGTCGATAAAGTGAGAGTTGAAAATGTGGGCAATTTGTTGTGGATCCATATCTGGGGATGGTGACGGGTTTTGTGTGGTTCCATGATTAAGGAGAGAAAAGATTGATTTCCAAAAATGTTGGGGTTATTTCTTTGACTAGAAAATTGTTGTTAAATATATTTTTTGTCAGTTTTAACTAATTTCTTGGCTTTGTTACAAAGTTGTTTGATGTTAATTTAATTGGCTTAGTTTTTCTTTTTATGCTATTCTTTCCAGGCTCGGAAAGAGGAATATGTTTTGTTGGATTTGTAAGCCAAGGAGCATGATTAAGTTTTGTTCTTTTGCACTGAATGGGGGCTAAATTATTTAGGGTATCAAAGAAGACCTTATTAAAACAGTTTACAGCATCTTCTAAGGGTAATGCTTTTTGTGGGGTCCAATTCTGAGCTTTTATGGAGTTACTGAAAGCTATTTGGTTGAAGTTGGTTAAGTTTCTATATGTTCTATACGACTGGGGTTTGGGTACCTGAGTATGTGTTCTATGTGTAAAAGCTGGTAAATGGTCATTTAGGATAGCAGAGAGGGTACTAGTGTTGGAATATTTGTGTGGATCTGAGATTAGGATTGAATCCAAGGTGGATTCTGGTTGCTTGTTTAGTATTCATGTAGGGCATGTGACAAGCTGTGTATACCTGTGCAGGTTAATACAATTAGCCGGTGAGTTTGAGATTAGATGTTGACAATGTTAGTATCCCCTAGAAAGACAGTTTAATTGGATATGTGTTTAGTTGTCCAACATAGAAAATATTCAAGAACAGGGATGTTTTAGCTTGGGAGAATATATAGTGCTGCTATGCATACATGTTTACTATTATTTATTTGCTATGATGCTAATACAATTTCCATGTTGTCAAAGGTTTGGACAGGTTAAGGAAAGGATACAATCAGTAAGGAGTTATGGTAGATTAAAGCTACACCCCACCTTTCTTTTGGAGTCTATCTTTTCACAGGATATTGTAACAGGTGGAACTATTTTAGTGTCTGGTATATGTGGCTTTAGCCAAGTTTCTTTAACAGCCATGATATCAGGAGTATATTGAGAGAGCCAGGCATGAAAGTCTGTAATTTGTTACAAATACTCTGTGTGTTGATTGTTATTATAAAAAGGTTTTGAGTGTTAGTAGGTGACTTAGATGGCTGAGAGTGGGTATGGCTGATATTGGGAGAGAGAGAAGGGATGAGATTTGGATGCATGTAGCTGCTTTGAGATAGCAACAAGAGATGATTTATATTGTGTGAGAAGTAGTAGGTTTTAGAAGAGGACATAGCTAAAGTATAGTGAATTATTTTGAGTTTGTTGTTGATGGGGAGGACTCTGAATTTGGTAGTTTATGCATTGCTATAATTGAATAAAGATGAGATGTTAGAGAAGCTAATTATACTGGGTTCTGGTGCTGCAGTTAGGGTAGCAGATCTTGAAGATAATGAGAATTGCATTGTCTGGAGGGAGGTGGCTTAGCTTAGTAAGAGAAGAGGAGTGCTGAGAGAGAAAATTAAAATAATTAGCTGTATGGTGTTGAGCATTTTGTAGAGTCACTGATATAGGATATAAGGAAGAGATGAAATTTGTGGTATTAAGATGTTTGGGGAAATTGGTCTGTGTTTAAAGTATTATTGGCACTTAGATGATAATTGGGTGTGTTTGTGGAGTAGTTGATTGGGTGATGGTGCATAGGGGAGTGGTCTAGAAGAGTATGTGTAATGAAAGAGGGGGTGGGTGGGAATGGGGAAGGGTAGGTGAGTGAAGTGAGCCTAAGTTAAGTGATGGGGATTGGAGTGGCAGGCCCAGATTACAAAGGTGAAAGCCAAAAACTATCAGAAATAAACTAACATACTTAGCCAGGTAAGTAAATTAACAACACTTCTTATCAGTAATTTGTATTTGGCTAAAAGTTTACTTGTACAAGGTATTTTATGGGGGATTGCATGTTGGTAGGCAGTAAAGTATAGCTGGGGGCAGCTAATTCTAGCTTCATGAAAGCAGCTGTAGCCCCAGGCAGTGGATTTGCCTTTGCACTATTTTATTAAACAAATATCTGGTCTAGAACTTTACAATTTAATGTAAATACCACCTACAATTCTCAGAAATTAGTTTTATGGAAAGTCTTGTATTGCAGACTTTGTGGACTCCCCTCTTGCAGGAGATGTCTGGAGGTTGAGAGATGCATTGGGAGGGCAGGGGGCACTAAATAAACTTTGAGAGAGGGTCATTGGGATCTAGAGAAAGAAGTTAGGGAGAATAAAAACAATGGAATAGTGTTTAAAGAACAGAAAGTGCATCTTAAAAGTAATACCAAAAATGGAGAGATTAGAAGTTGTCTTCAATTAACATTCATTCTAGTACTAAATAGATGCTCAAGCAAAATAACATAAAGAGACTACAGGCTTCAAACTAGTTAAGTTAATGCCAGTATACATGTGCCAGAATACAGTTAAAGTTTGGCCAGTAACAAAAAGGCATAGCAAATAGTTCTAACAAAACCTAAATATCAAACATTGCCATATCTATCTATATATATTTTTATATATATATATATATATATATATGCATACTGTATTATTGTTTACTATGTGTTGTTTCTTAGTAACATTATTATAATACAGTTAATCTAGTTTGTAGTGGTTAGCATAGGAACATGCATGTACATTACACCTACATTGACTACTCTATAAAGTCGATAAGACAGCTAACAGTTAACTGCCTTAATGCATTAAAGTTCAGAAACAACTGAAAAAGTCTGTAATACAGTGTAATAGATAACTCCCTTCTTGCCTCAAAGTGTAGCAACTACTGAAAAGTCACTAATACAGTTTAACAGTTAAACCCCTTCATGCTTCAAAGTTCAGCAACTACAAGCTGTTAACATTAATTACATTGGGCTGAAGCTGTGGTAACAGCTATACTACAGCTTGCTCAGTTTTCAGTGTGGTCCTGCTGCCTGCATAATTACAGATATATGTTTTCACTCTAAAGCCAATGTACTTTAACAAACACTGAAAACATTTACATTACAAGTGAAAGTGTTGTGAGAAAGCAAGTAATCTGCATGTGTTTTGCAATGCAATAAAACTGATCATGAATAAACCCACATGCTTAGTGTATCCAGTTAAAAAGGCACATTGTTTTAATTAATACAGCACAAAAACATTGTCAGTAGCATATATTTGCCTAAGAACTCCTTGCCAGAAGTAAATAGTTAGAACTTGATCAAGTAAATAGTCATTTAAATACAGAGCACAGTGTTTTCTATAGAAAAATAATACACTTACTAGGAGAAACCATGCCAAGGGACTCAAGCAGCTGCAGAATAGTTCAAATATGGCACCCACATGTTTTAAAACCTCAGTGAGCTTGCTATAGAGTGTGAGTGGGGGCAGGGAAGGATCTTATCTGATAGGAACAGTGCAAGTGGCTATGTGTTGAGCAGGCCCAGTTTTCAACTGGGAAAGCCAGAAACAATTAGAAAAAAACTAAAATACTTAGCCAGGTAAGTAAATTAACAACACGTCTTCTAAGTAATTTGAATTTGGTTATTGGTTTACTTGTAAAATGTATTTTATGGGATGGATACCATGTTGTCAGCCAGTACATAATAGTTGGGGGAGGGGGGCAGTTAGATCTAGCTTGGGGAAAGCAGCTGTATCCACAGGCAGTGGAAGTGCCCTTGCACTACTTTATTAAACAAAGATACAGTCCAGTAACTTCACCAATTAATGCAAATAGCACATACAATTCTCAGAAATTAGTTTTATGGGGAGCCTTGTATTGCAGAAGTTGTGAAAGCTCTTCTCACAGGAGACGTCTGGAGGTTGAGAGATGTGTTGTGAGGGCAGGGGGCATGAATCAGCTTAGAGGGAGGGTCTTTGGGCAAATTCTCAGAAATTTGTTTTATGGAGAGCCTTGTATTGCAAAAGTTGTGGATGCCTCTCTCACTGTAGACATCTGGAGGTTGAGAGACATGTTGGTAGGGCATGGGGCACTGAATCAGCTTTGAAGGAAGGTCTTTGGGGTTAGGTGCAAATTACACTGAGGGGACCCAAGCAGCTGCAAAAAGTGATGTATTGTATTAAAGGGGAAGGGTTTGTGTTCATTTTATGTAGTTATTATTGAAAGGAGAAGAAAGCAGCATTCCTCAAATTTACAAAGAAAGTAGCAAGTAGACACAGTGGTCTTTTTGAACTTGGATCAATAGGGAGAATTTGAATAAGCATAGGAAGTTGCATGGTAATTGGGAACTACACATTTAAATATTGTATCATTGGTTTCATGTTTTTTTAAGGTGGACAAAGTAAAGCAGGATGCAGAAAAAACAGTACGGGTGTGGAGTAACAAAAGCATATTTAAAACATGTGCTATGGAAATGCAAAGATGGTAAGCAAATGTTGAAGTACATAAGCTTAAAATGTTATTATATTTATATAAAGTGTGTATACTTGGGGCATCTGTATGTTAGAGCTACACAGATCTGACACTGGCTGGAGTAAAACAGAGATAAACTGATGTATTAGTTCAGTCCTTAGTTACAAAGAGTAAGACTGCCATGCAATGTAAAGAAAACAATGTGAGTTGCATCTAAGTATAGATAAAGAGATATAAACATTGAGAAACAGTTTAAAAATTATTTAAGATATTTGGTAAAATCCAAAAACTGAACAGAAACTGGACAAAGATTCACTTGTTTTATAAGACAGTGATTGACTGAGGTTGAATAAGACACACTCCCGGATTTAATAAACTCCATGTAGGAATAGTGTAATCCCTACATGGAGTGAATGGTGTCCATGTTTGTAGCTCCCCCTCAGCAGAGTACCTTGCATACTCATGAAGGCGAGCTACTGAGAGGGAGCCGTGTACACGGTTACTGAATCAGTGCTATGTGGTGTGTTACAGTGCTCAGAGATGTGTAACACACCCCCTGCACTGTCAAAGTGCCTAAGGCACTAAAAGATTTAACTGAAGTGTCCTCAGACACTGATTTAAAACTACAATGATGTATTTTGAACAGGGGGGGTAACCCACCCTCTACACTGTCAAAGTGCTGTATGGCACTAAAATATTAAATTGTAACTGTTTCCTGGCCAGTATGTAAAATAAATATGTGGGGGTGTTACAGTGTCCGTAACACACCCCCTGTAATGTCCGAGTGCATATGGTAGTGCAATTAAGTGTGAAAATGTCATTTTGTCCCTGTGTAGGTTTTTTTTTTTGTGTGTGTGTTTGCACGATGTAGAATGGTGCTAAGCAATAAGCACATGTCAGACATATAAAAATAGAAACTAGATGCTTTTAATTTTTGCCCAAAAAGTCATGTTTAAGCATAGCTGAGCTGGTTTAAGTGGCACTGCACATTGCTCAGCAATGCTTAAACATAATGGAAAGCTATATAGAAGTGTATAGCTAAAAACTTTGCATTCATACAACCACGTTAGCTGAATGGTCATTGTCCCAGTTTTGTATGCAGTAGGTGCACGTTTCAAATACAGGGACAGGCCATTCAGCTTTTATATGTGATAGCAATGTTTTATACAGTATTATTTTCTTTTATTGATGTATTTAGTGACATTTGTTAACTGGGTTACTCCAGTTGATCCACAAGCTCATTTTCAGTGGAGTCCATAGAGCAAAGCTCCACTTATACACAAGTGTCCAATACATGACAGTCAAACTTCAAGATAAAGTAATTAAAATACATAAGGTTAGGGGATAAACTTTAAAAAGGCATACATAATAATAAAAGTAGCCCTTATGAAGAATGACTTTCAATCATTTTTTTTCATTTAAATATGTAGTTTGCCCATAGCTAAGCTCTGCTAAGCACTGCTAAGCCAAGCCAAGCAATGCTTAAGCAGTCCCAGTCTAAGCAGTCCTCAGCTCAGCTAAGTGGGTTTGCACATTGCTAAGCAGTGATACGCATGTGCCACTTTAAGCACTGCTCAGCTAAGCTTATCAGGTTTGTGCACTTCTAAGCAGAGCTTAGCATTTTTAAAAATGGTCCAATGGCAGCAAAGGGTGGGAAAATAGCCTCATTTAAGCTGCACAGGTGGGAATACATCCAGAACCTGTTGGAGTTTTATCACTGCAGGAGCTATGGCTGGAGTCAGAGAGGGAGCGAGCTTTTTGGCACAGTGCTAGGGCATGTTGGAGTCCAGGGTCATGGTTGGGCCCCTCTTGAAAGACCATGATGCTAGATTGCTGCAGGGCCAGACACAGGGGTCTAAAAACAAGTCTGAGGCCTGGGACCATCTGGCACGTGACCTCACCAATGCCACTGGAATCTTTTGCACTGGTGAGCAGGTGCTCCATCATTACAGCAACCTTAAATTAAGAAAGAGTGGGGCTCTTGGCCCAATGGATCCAAGATGCTTTGGACTGGAATGCTCCAGACTTTTGTAAGTATAGCAACCAGTGATTTATCAAAGTGTAGTATGAATATCTGATAGACAGGTATGCATAATGGTGTGTTTTCTCCCCAGATCTGCAGAGAAGAGGGCTCAGAACTTAGAGGCCCATGCAGGGCACCTAGTGAGGATGTACCCACAGTGTGGTGAGTATAGATCTATCTTTCAATATATAATACAATAAATAAGAAAGAGTACATTGTGAACTGCCAGTAGGTATAGTGTGTTCTGAGTGTACTGCAATAAATGTGTTCTTAGACCAACATCATTGATATAAGTGAGTAATGCCAGATACTGCGCAATACAGATGAAGGCATCAAATATGTTACTATTGATACAAAAAAACAGGTAATACTGTGTAATAGTGCGTAGGAATGACATAAGTATATACTGTATTAATATTAAGGATCTTGTAATAAAGTACACCGTGAGTGACATTCATTCATTCATCATCTACAGGATATACAGTACAACTGCAGTCAGAACTTTGAATGTAATAAACCACTGTATCATGTCACACTCAATAAAATTCTTTCCCCCAAGTGTTGTGTTTATTCTGGTCTGTTGTTGAAGAAATCCAATTGTACAGCTGCTCCACAGCAAATATGGCTATGAAACCATGAAGTGACTGGAGTTTCGCTGATAAAGAACTGTTATGCTAAAGTGTAGATGTGGAGCTGTACAACAAGATAGAATGCAATTTGATATATGTTCTGCACTAAGATCTGAACTATAATAATAATGTGTAATGTATTATACTGTTTTCCCTCAGGATTATCTTGTGTTAACCTTTGCATTTCAGCTATGCATATTCCTGAATATAGCTACACCATGCAGGCAAGAATGAGACTGTAATAGCTGTACACTGCAAATATACCATAAATATTCCCATCCACTAGGGGTTAAATGTGTACACCTGCATTCCAACTATTAATGCACATTTTCTCCTACTATCTTTGTCATGCATGAATTTCATGCATGTATGTTCAACTGTCACTCCAGTCTTCTGTAACACTCTACCTATATTACCAGGTCAGAATTTGTAACTAAGTGAGCTTTAGGCACAGATCAGTCAACTGGCACAAAACAGTGGCCCAGTATCTCAATGTGATAACAAATAGATATATTGTTCAATTTTGCACACACAGACAAGAGTTTGAATCCAGGCACCGGTACTAAGATGTATTTATAGTAACAGACAAGTAGTCTTGACTATTTTATTGGCCACTAGGGGTCATTTCCATAACTCCTTCATTTGTCCTCGGAGGAGTGGTTTAGGGCAGTGACTTGTGGTTTGTTGGCCAATTTGGGTCATTTCCTGTCTTTTCCAGCCCCCTGCTATAAAGCACGCTTTAGCGCGATTTAGCCCGATTTAGCGCGGAGTTGCTACTGTTGCACACTAGGGCAGTGCCGGTTAAGCAGGTTTAAACTATTCGGGCTACCTAAAGTCCACTCTTCAAATTTTCCCTTAAAACTACCTTCCTCGAACTATACTACTGATCTAATCAGCATATCCTATAATTAAAAAGATCATCTCTACTTGACTCCAAGTAGACTATTCTCTATCTGTTAAACGTAGCACTTGCTCCTACAGTACTTATTACCTTGATACGGCACTCTTGTCATAGATAGTACCCCAAAAGGCAACCCCCCATTTCTCGGTCACCCACGTCCCCGGAATCTTTTTAAAGTTTTTGTCTATTCCTTCTAGCATGTCGAGGATCAGTTGCTAGTGTCCTCTCCTGCTCAGCTGGTGAACCTGGGAATATTGAGGCAATGTTACAATTGCCTCATGTACACAGACAACCCTCTCCTCCTCCCACAAAACACAAATACATGAGAGATGCAACTACACGGCCAAACTGGAGGCTGAGCTCTCAACATAGGACTGGCAAGACCAGTCAGGAGGAGAAGGTTACCACACACACTATAGACCCAGTCTCACATATTACCATTACAACCTCAAATCATACACATAAACACACAAAGACATACTGGAGGCTCTGATCAAAATCTACCAAAACAGCAGAGGCCACCAAAGCAGACACCCAAACAACCACCACCTCAGAACACAACACCTGCAACACATAGACCTCACAGTCAGAGTGTCAAACAGTCACAGCCCTTAAGGCCAAACACAATGCCAGACACACTAGTCATTGGTGACTCCATAGTCAGACACACTGACGTCCCGCTCACCAGACTGAGTAAGGAGAAGGTCACAGTAAGCTGCCTGTCGGGCGCTAGAATCCGCCACATAACGCAAGCACTCAGGTCTCTCAACAGCAGGTACAAATATGATTCAGTCATTGTCCACGCTGGTGTAAACGACCTGAGACGTACCTCCTTGGACTACATGAAAAGAGACATTGAGGAGCTCTCTGATTATGTAGCCCAGACAGGTATGACCCTGACCTTGAGCAGTATCCTACCTTCACCAAGAATGATGCCACAATACAGAGATAAGATGATCAGCTTTAACAATTGGCTTAAACACTGGTGTCATTCAAAGGGGATCCAGTGTCTGTCTGCCTGGGATGACATGCTGGACAAGCCACGCTGCTTCAAGGGACGGCTTGCACCTGTCACCCTGGGATTCCGGATATTGGCAAAGGCTCTTGCCACCCCCATAGTGCCTTTTTAGGCAAGGCTCAAATTCTAAACCTACCACCCTAGAACACAAAAAGGAAAAAAACTAAGGGTAATGCTGCTCAATGCCAGAAGTCTAAATCTCAAAATGCACGCACTCGAGGCCCTTCTCAGTATGGAGAACATCGATGTCTGTGCTGTGACAGAAACCTGGTTCAAGGCTCCTGAGAGCACCCGCGCTATCAGGTTTTACCTCATATCATGCGTTCCGCCCCAAAATCTGGACAATACCAAGAAAGGAGGGGGTATCCATATTCATCAAGGACACCCACACCTCAAGACTGGTGGCAACGCACGATGCATCGGAGACCATCCAGGTGCAATTAACCATAGGCAAGACTGCTCTGCAAATTGTAGCATGTTACAGGCCACCCTCACAAACTCAGGAACCTCACATGGCCTTCCTGAAAACACTAGAGGATAAATGTATCACCAAACACCATCATACTAGGTGACTTCAATTACCCTAATATAGACTGGGAACACTACTCAAGCCCAAACACCCTAGCCCAAAAGTTCCTGGAATTCATAAACTCAAATGCCATGGAACAACTAGTCACCATCCCCACAAGAGGAGATAACATACTTGATCTCATCATCACGAACATGGGAGCACAATGTCCAACACCGGAGGTGTACGCTACACTGGTGAGATCAGACCACAAACTAATCTCGCTGGAGGTCCTCATCCCACCCCACCTGAAATAAAAAGACCACAGTAAAGAACTTCTCAAAAGCCGACTTCACACTTCTAAAGACTAGTGTGGTCTCCTTTAAGGCCCCGAGGCGGAAAACAGTACTCAAGCCGCTGAATCACTTACAAATGCCTTCTACCAGCACCTGCAGGACTGCATGGATAAGGCAATCCCAAGCAAAACAAAGACTCTTTGTACCAAAGGCAAGCATCCAGTCTGGTGGACCCCAGCCATAAACAAACTCTACAACAAAAGGAGGAAGCTACTACAAGATAGAGCAAAATCCTTAAAAGGTAAGACACCCTTGATCACTATAAGTAAAAACTAAGAGCTCTCATAAAATCATCCAAAGCAAATTTCGAGAGAAAAATAGCTAAAGACTCAAAAGACAATCATAAGGCCTTCTTTAGCTATGTTAGAAACCTGGGAGGAAACTCCCAGATATGCTCAGAGCTAGTTCAAAATGATGTGAAGATTACTGATCCTACAGACATTGCCAACATACTGGCTGACAGGTTCAGTGCAAACTTCTCCCCTTCCCCCAAAAGGAGAGATATCTATACCAAACGATTGCAGCCCCCAAACATCTCCAGCGCCCAAGTGAGAACTGCTCTCTCCAAAGCAAAAACACAGCATCCATGGGACCTGATGGTGTCCCGGCTGTGTGCTCCATGAACTCAATGAGGAATTAAACCCACAGCTAGGACAGCTGTTTAATCAAAGTCTTACCTCTGGATACGCATGCCAGGAGTGGCGCACTGCAACTGTGGTACCACTTCACAAAGGCGGTGCCTCCACCGACCCTGGAAATTACCGCCCATTAGCTTGACAAGCCTTATCTGCAAAGCCATGGAGAGGATCATAATGGACCTCATAAATAAAGACATAGGGAATTTGCAGCCTTTGGATCCAACCCAGTTTGGCTTTGTCAAAGGCAGATCATGCCTTTTAAACTTGGTTGACTTTTTCGAAACAGTCACCAAAGCCATTGATGAGGGAAAGGCAGTCCATACAGCCTACCTCGATCTGGCTAAGGCCTTCGATACAATACCCCATTCGGGTATCATTGAAAAACTCATCAGCTTAAATGTCAACCCATACATCACAAGATGGGTTGCAAACTGGCTGAGTGACAGAACCCACAGGGTCAGAGCTGCTGGCGCCATGTCAGACTCAAAGCCTGTCACAAGTGGTGTCCCACAGGGCTCAGTCCTGGGCCCACTCTTGTTTGGCATCTACTTTTCCAAGTACAAGCAAACACAGGAGGGTTATGGCTGACAAAGTTTGCAGATGACTGCAAACTGGGCGCCATAGTAGAAAACACATCTGACACAGATATCCTTCAGAAGGGTCTCACAGAAACGGATAACTGGTGCCAGAGCCACGGCCTAAAGTTAAATGCCAAAAATGCATAGTCATACCCTTCGGGAAAAACAAGGTTACCCCTAGCTACCAAATAGGTGGCAATCCACTGAGCACAGAAGAAGTTATCAGGGACCTGGGGACCCAGGTTGATAGTAGTCTGTCATTCGACACCCATGTAGCTAAAGTAGTTAGGAAGACCTTCTACATTGCCCACCTTATCATGAAGGATTCTCATCTAGATCAAGGGAGGTCATAGTCTCCCTTTACTCATCACTCATCAGACCAATGATTGAGTACAATGCCCCATTCGGAATGTATCTGACCCGACACTTGCAGCAGCTGGAGAGGCCACAAAAGTTCCTCACCAAAAGGATAAAGGGTCTCAAAAATCTGTCCTATGCTGCCCGACTGAAAGAACTCCAGCTCTATTCAGTCGCCACCGCTTGCTCAGAGGTGACCTTTGCCTAACATACAAGGCCATGTCAAACCCAGATTTGATGAATATGCTTCACCTCAAAAATCTAGATCCATCAGAGCCACAAGGGCGGAGACTTAAACCTTGACACGGCTATTAATAGGACGTGCTGGAGGGATAGATTCATCACCCAAAGACTCCCTATGCTGTGGAACAAAATCCCGGTACATGTGAGGCAGAGCACCTCGCTGGCCTTGTTCAAGAGAAATCTTGACCAATGGATGGGAGATCGCAGATATACCCCAGGGATTACCTCAGTGTCACTGCTCGACAGAGGCACAGAAAAATAATGGGTATAGTTCCCCATACTAAAGGGGTGGCCTAAGCCACAAAACGATGGGCTAGGCTTGTAAATGCCCTCGGGCAGATAGCCTAGTATGAACCTATGAACCTATGAACCTATTTGTAGAAACTGTCATGACATTGTCTCCAGAGGCTTACAGGTAAAGAAATGTTTGTAGTAGCTGTATGAAGGGTATACTAATAAACTGTATCTAGATGTAGCAGTGTGTAAACAGCAGTGTTCGGCAAGTTGATAGCACTCCATTAAATAAAATGTCAGGCAGTACAGTAGTATTCCAACTGAATTAGACAAATTAAATGCTCCAGTGTTGATACGGCTGTATGCCTGGTGTGTCTGTGAATGTGTGCTGATAGTCCAACTCCATGCCTACAAATGACAGCAGGATAGATATATACACCATGCACTTTGGTCAATGCATGTCTTTCAAGTGTCACGCTATCATGGCTACTGATCACTGTTGCCATTAACCTTGGACACAGACATAACTCCATTTAAAGTATGCCAGTAGCACACTCACACAACATCAATGCAGGCTACACCTTGTTAGTCATATAAATTACGCTGACATGTACAAGCCCCTGTAGTTAAATACCTATAGTTCATAGAGTTTAGCCCATACCATTCCATGTCAACAGCTTGAGAGGTATGTACATGCTACAGAAGCTTTAGGGCACATGTAAATGTAAAGTAAGGGCAGACCTGTTGAGTATTGAGTAGTACTGTTGTGAAAACTATAGCCTATGCAGTTGTTAATGGAATGTTTTTCTCTCCTCCCACCCCTTATCTGTATTATAAATTATTATTGTTATACTACGGGTGGGTTTTCATTGTTCTCAAAATCTAATGTTGGGCATTATGTTGTATTATTGGTTATATATTTCAATGGTTGCATACTAACATACTTTGTTGAAATTTCACCATTGTTGGCCTTTTGCCGTAACTGTTACTGGCATGCTGTTACGATAATGACTGTTATCCCATTCATACCTGTGTTCCATATCCTATGCAATTCTCTTGCTCTGGGTTAATTGGAACACCCATGAATGCTGTTACAACTAACATTGAAATGTTTTGTTCATGACTGACCAATACACTCTCACAAACCTCAACACCAAAGCACATTTGGGTAGGCCGATCCAAGCAGATCTGCCTGTTCCACCTCACCTGGCTGTGGCACTGGGTCCCAGCACATCTGAGACCCAAACTGGAGCTTCCTCCTCCGCTGGTCCTGCACCACCCTCGGGTGGAACTGCCTCAGGGAATGGGGCCCATCACCCTCCTAGGTGCAGGTGCAATGAGGACCCTGGCAACCGACACCAGTTTCCAGGGATGGTGCACAGGGTCATCCATTAGGATTTGGATGATCGGCTGCACCAGACTGAGGGCAGACTGGTGCACCTCGAGGGGCAGGGTGGCCCCAGTTCCCAGACCCCAGCATAGCCACTTTTGGAGCCATGAATGAGCAGTGGTAACTGCCCATGGGTGGGGACCTCAGTCCCACTGTTTCACTCTACGAGCACTTGGTCTTCTGATTCCCAACCACTCTCTCCATCCAAGGTGTTTATCCCATCATGTGTCATACACCACCCCTGTATGCTGTCTTTTCTGTCTTGTCTGTCTGCAAATGCAACCTCTCCTACCCAACTTACCTCCCAAAATGTACCTACAACCCTTCCCCAACATCCCACTCTCACCTTAAAAAAAGGGCATCTGCCCCCCCCAAAAAGTTTGCAGTTTGTCTCATACATAGCTGTCCATTTCATCCTCACATACACTGTCATGAATCAACCATCCCATCAATTAATCAACAAACCTATGTTGCCCACACCACTCCCTGTGGGGTGTGAGGATCCAAATTCCAAATTGTCCCCATCATGCACAGCTGTTGCTCCACAAGAAATGGAGAGCTATGGTGCTGTCCTATACCAGTCCTGCATATCCCTACTTACATTTAATATTGTTTTTCACCCTGCTTGCCCCCATTTTACCACTTTCCTATCACCCCTTTTTTCTTTTCTTTTTTTAGAAATAGCATGGGTTTAACGAGAGATAAGTGGCACCAAGCGCCGCTTGGCATCACTGCACATCACACAAACTCACTTTAATCACCTTATCCGATTCAGACACTGTTCTGTCCAGCAATAAATTAACCAGCCCCAGCAAGTCTGGAACCAAGACCCTCTGCACTACAGTTAGAGCAACACACCAATAAGCCAACTCAGCTCTGGGGAATTACTGCTGTTTCTAAATATATTATGCAGTACAGTAGTGATGTAACATTAGGGAAAAAAGACACCCCTGCCAAGTATTGAAGCCAGGGCCTTCTGAACTACAGCCAGATCAACACACCACTAGGCTAACTCAATGCTAGGATTTTTTTTTTTTTAATATAACATGCAGTACAGTGATGTAACATTAGGGAAAAATACACCTCTGCCAAGTATTGGCACCAGGACCCTCTGAACTACAGATCCCTGCAATATACCAGTAGGCCAACTCAACTCTGGGGAAGTACTGGTGTTGTTATCAAGATAGTATGAGTACCAGTGACACTACTTCTACATATGATGTGATAAATGGCAGTATACTTGGGCCTATGATACAGACACTGAACAAGTATACAGCCAAATACATGATTGACTGAAGACCTACCATATCAGGTACAGCTGACAACTGCACAGATAGTTGCAGAATGTCCACAGTCATGTCACCTATATATGGCATGGTTGTCATCAAAGCTATTTTGTGTTGATGTAATGGCAAGACAGTGTAGACTGATTTCACAAAAGCATGACAGACAGGTCAGTGTCACACTACATAGCCATCCCAGCACACATGTTCATGCCAATCCTGTGTAACACACTGTATGCATGCACATATGTCTTGCAACTACACCTCCCATAATAATGACTTTGTAGCTCTATCTGTAATATTCCCAGCATGTCTGTCATCTGAACACCCACAGTTCAGGCCCACAGTCCAGCCTGTTGCATGACAACTACATGCTCGGCAATACAACCTATAAATAACTGAGCCCTGCAATGCCCAGCAGACCTACTTGCTGCTACCACAGATACTGTCATCCACAGTAGCATGTCAAAGGCATGGAGGGTGGGACACATGTCACAAATATTACTACATTTCCTAAACCTCCCCTACCACTGTCTGGATGGTAGTACTACTAAACATTTGTACCACAAGCACATGCCTCACCTGGACTGTAATAGGTACCCTCACCCTGGTCAGGCTGTGACACAGCAGCTGACACTGCTCCCTCACTGATATATGCAGCTTGCTGTCCCCAATGTCTTCACAATCCCCAGTATGACTCCTGCCCAGAATGCAGCAGCTGCCGCCTGCCACACATTCAGCTGTATGTTCAGCTACCTCCTACAAACCTACCATACCTCCCTAACACCTAGAACAGAGCATCCACACAACACCGATACATAATGGTTTGGGGGGATATTCAGGTGACAGGGACATGTATCACAGACTCCCCCTACAAACATACACAGCTGATACACCAGTATCAACTGCAGCAGCATGCACAGTCAGATATAAAAGATGTATGACACTCACATCTGCCTGTCTCCTTACTGAGCCCAACACCTATTGTTAAACAGTAACCTGTCACAGAATCACAAAATCTGTTAACAATGGCCAAACATAGCATGCAAAACTGTGGACATAACACATCAATCCAAGCAGTGAACAGTATGTCTACATACCCTCTGTGATGCTATAGCCACTACATCTCAATAATGTCCTTCTCAAAGGCCAGGAAAAGGGTCAAGGCCTACATTAAGACATTATTATAGGACTATGTCCCCATGCCATTGGCTAATGGCAATGCAACCCAGCTGTTAACGATGCAGATAGCTAGTGGGAGTCACATATTTGCATTTGTTCATGAGCCTTACCTACCAAAGGCAAGCTGCTGCCTATGGTAAACAAGTCTGTCACTTTCTTCATGAAGACAAACTGCAATTCTATAGGAGACTACAACTGGATGTCCTCTCACAAAGGAGTACAGAAATATACCAGGTATGTTATAGAATTAAGCATGTAATGGCATGCAGAAGGGGGGATGCAGTCATGGGAAATAGGAATTTATACAGTAGGTCTCAACCACATCTTGGAATGACATGTTGATGTTAGTCTGCTATCCAGCACCTATGGCCATCCCTTATGGCTCTGTCTGCAGTGACATAGATCACAGCTCTGGCCCCTGACTCACCTCAGCAATGGTCAGCTCATGTATGACTGCTACTGGATTGTCTGTTGTACTATACTAACATTAAGTACTGGTGGATAAAGCTGGCATATCACATCATGTACTGTCAGTGAGCCCTGTCAGTCTGTGAATGTCATACAGGCTTAATTCAAAAATTGTCCAGGTGTCCCTGACAGTTCCTGACATACTCTGGCTAGGTCACTGTGTTCTCCACACCTGTATCTCATTGCCTGAAAGCTATGGCTAGCATACATGGTGACCCCCTGCAGCATGACAGCAGGTTATACGCACTAGTAATGTGGGGACACTGGCTCTGCCTCAGCAGCAGTGTGTACATATTGAGCATACAATGTAAGTGAATGAATACAGTGCCAGATTTTACTGTTACTGTACCATACTGTGTTCCCAGGGGTCTGGCATGTCACAGACACTTTCCCCAAACTCTGGGGACAAACAGCACATATTGTCCAACTGGTGTCCAGAAATCCAAAGTTGTCTGGAAAGGGGTCTACATCTATCAGGTACATATACACATTCCGCAAACATCTGGGTACTGCAGATGTCAAACAGCTACAAGAAGGACACCCTACACCACATATGCACTGCTCTCAATTATGTTGTAGTGCAGCTGTTGATGAAATGTCCATATGCACTTGTACTACCACTCATCTATTTGTCGGATGTAGGCTGGATGACATGGTATTGTAATGTTGCCCATACAGGACACCCAATTGTTGATGGCAGTGATGGGTGCAGACACATAACAACACGTTCTATCACAGCACTCAGTCCATATCCGGTATTCCTGGTATCATATGAGGTTAATAGGCAATGGTCCATGAGCAGCCATATGCCTAGGCCAGATGTTAGTCCATGTGCATGCAAGGCAGTACCTGATGCTCCAGTCCAACAGAGACACAGGTGGTATCCCAAGAATGTATGTGCAGTTAACCATCCAGTTATCTGGGTTATGCCTGCAAATGTGTAAATAGCTACCCTGCCTGATGTGGATAGGGTGCTCATTCCTCCACAGGGTGATTGTATGGGACACACATCTGAGCTGCCAACATGCCCAGGTCATGTCACATGTCAGGTTTAGAGCATGTGTGTGTGTGTGTGTGTGTGTGTGTGTGTGTGTGTGTGTGTGTGTGTGTGTGTGTGTGTGTGTGTGTGTGTGTGTGTGTTAACAGAGTGGCACATGAGTTGCACTCATGCAGCAGTCCCAGCAATGTGGAGTCTGTGATTGCCTGGCATTCCACATTGAGGTAACCCCTGAGGAGTATGTATGAAACCGGGTAGAGAGTTCCCCTAATAGCCTATCAGTGTATGGGAGATATGTGATGCCCTGGTATCCCCTGGTGGAGAACCTCTGTGATGTCCCCAGCTGCTGCATGTGCTGTGTGATGTGAATTATGTATAGGGTATTATACACAACAATGGGCCTCACTGGGGGGAATATGGGGATGTTTATACCCCATGTCCCTTGATGACATACCCATATGTATGACTTGGGCAATGTACAAGGTGTGTCTTACAATGGGAACAACATTGTGTTAAAATGTCATTTTACCAAAGACTTGTGTCTACACCTCCCTCATGACTGATTGCATTCCTAGTCTGTTGTTAGTACTGTGATACTATGTTGGGATGTCAACTCTCCTCAAAGGGGTTGACACTGCATATCTTGCTATGTGGCCTGAGGCCATGTGTCTGGCAACAGTCATGTATCTGTATGAGACACTCCTAGGCAGATGTCAACATTACTAGGTCATCTGGTGAAGGCACACAGCATGCAGTTATCCACAAACATGGTCAGACATAGGCTAATGGCTGTTACATGCACCACAAGAGTGTACATCTGACATAACAGAGGTCCAAACATGGAACAATAGGTGACACACATAGTTATGGGTCAACCACTTGAGGTAGATTCCCCTATGTGGAATAGGTGGGTCATGTCAGCACACTGGTGTGCAACCCCTATTGTAACATATAGTATGATGCATACGTGGGAGTGTAATGTGTATAATTGCCACAGGGGTTATACTGTCACAGAGTTTGTCCAGGTCAAGGTAGGCAGTTTGCACTGTCACCCCATATCCATGGCTTTGGTGACTATAATATATATGAAGTATAACAGACATGAACTCTTCCTTGACAAAGCTTAAGTGTGTGTCATACAGGTCAACCAAGTATAACAGACATGAACCCTTCCTTGACAAAGCCTAAGTGTGTGATGGATTGTGTGCAGATCACCAATGTGATTGTTACTGGGGTTCACTGTGCTATGGCCTTGCAGAACAGCCTAGTTAGGCTGCTGGTTCTATCATTTAACTGAGTGGGGGATGCACCACCTTAGTCTAAAGGGGTAACAGTTTTCATCCATCATATGGCTGGGACAAAGGTGGTAGTCAGTTCTCCTTTGAATATGGTTCTATATGGTCTTTTAAGGTTATGCTTGGGGTCATGTAGAATGCATCCTGTGATGTGATAGGCTCCCATGGCACATGTATACCATAACTTTCACATGAGAGTGGTGACCTTTTCCCCAAATATAGGAGATGGGAGGTACTGTGGCTATCCTAATGTACTGATGGAGAAGACAGGGGTTGAGACCTACAAAGACTCTGCCAGACATCCAGTATGCTATAGCAACAGCACTGGTATAGCTGGTGTCCTTGAGCACCTCATGTGAGCAGTTGCAGGTGCTACCTGCATATATACAGTAGGGGATATGACTGTCTGTAGTGGATGGATGTAGACGATATAAGCTGTGTGTTTGTTGTGCAGGTTTGCAGGCCTGATCCCATTCTCATGTACATGCCAAGAAGACAGTGTGCCAAATTAGGCACCTGCCCCTATTGTGTTTCGAACAGCAGTATGTCATCCCTGATATGAACAGTATGTATTGCAGAAGTCCACCAGACAGGTGTACACATTCTAGCAGAGGATGATGTAGGCCTGTTGGTTATACCTGACTACATGCATCTATACAAATGCACATATAGTGCTTGTGTGTATGTGTGGATATTGGTGCCAGTCCTTTAATGAGGGGTTGTGGGCTGTGAGGCTATGCATACATCCCCAGGAGGATGTATTCCATGCTGGAGGTGTATGTATGGCTGACCCTAGCTAGATAGGTATTGTGGGAGATTGTGACTCCAAACTTGACCACATGATGGTTGCTTTGCCATGGAGGATGACACTGTAGGGATGCTGCAGTGGTAACCCGTGTTGTGTAATATCAACTGCAATACACCTTCACCTCATGTAGGGGTAGCCCCTGGCCACACCAAGGTGTTTGTACATCCACAGTTGATGGCTCTCTGGCCATTTTTGTGCTGGCATGCGTATGTCTTACAATGTATGCTAGGGTCATTCAACTGACCCAGGATCAGGGTACAGACTCAACCTCTAATACAGTTGATGAGGTCCATATAGGCCGAATGGGTTTTCTGGTCACATGTGTAGGTTGATAGCAAGTTGTGATTTGAATAGATGTGTGCTGGCAATGGTGAACTGCCCCTGCAATGTCCCCTGTGTATCTTAGTGCCTGTTCAGCGTGGAGGTGTGTGTGTGTGTGTCGCATATATACAGAAATGCAATGTCCCATGGCCTTACTGGCTACACTTTGGCATCCAAATGTATGATAGGATGGTTGACCAGGTAAGCTGGGCTGCTTTCTGTAGCTTTTAACCATGGTCTGTACGACCGCATAGTTGCCTGCAGTTCCCAGGATTATGACTGCTTGCAATGAGAGCAAGGTCATGTGTATACCTCTAGCATTTAGCAACATGGACTTCAATGTGTACTGCACTGACACTTGTAAGTTGGTAGTGATAACTTCACCACTTTTTATAATGGAGTCACTATGGTGCTGCCAAGAACCAGTCCCAGATGCAGGAAGACCAGTGAAGACAGATGGAGGCCATCTCTCACAGAGCATCGTGGTCTGTTTACCATATCATCCCAGACTCACAGGCACTGGAATCCCTGGAATATCACAGTCTAAATGTGCACATGTTAAGGGCAATCATTCCCTAATTGTATTGTGGCATTGGTCTGGGTAACAGCATTATGCAGTGTAAGGCAATGGACATACCTACCTGGAACACATAACCATTGTGCTCACTCATGTCTCACTACATATAGTCCAGGGATGTACATGTTAGCTCAGGCACACCAACATGTACTGTGACAGACCCATGGCAGTACCTGTTGGTGAGAGACAGCACTGCATATGCAATATGGTGGAGTCTGTCATGTGATACACAAGTAACTGTGACCATCTACATACACAGTCAGATCAGAATCACTCCAGTGTGTCTCCAGTGTCTCCACTGGAGTCCCCTATGTGTAACATGTTTGATATGAGCTGACGTCTGCATGGCTATGGCACAGGTGTTTGGCCATGTGTGGTATGTGCTGTATACAGCTGAGGTGTTCATGTACGGCTTTGCCTTGGAAATCACCTTTGTTTGTGGATGTGTATGTTGAGGACCACTGCAGATGTCTGTGTGTGTTGTGTGAGGTGTACTTATTGTGGTGATAACCTGTTTGGGTTCAGATATGCAGCCTTGACAGTGACAGATCATGGACTGCAGGTTCCTTCTGTCATTGCATTTCTCACGCAGTGTGTTCCTTGCTGGTGTTTGTAGATAGCTGTCCATCCATGCACATGAGGCAGGTGCTACACAGTGCCAGGACACCCATATCAACCACACTGGCTGGGGAAGCTTTAGGACATTGTCAGCCATATAGTCCAGAATCTGAGGAAGGAAGGTCAGGGAGATCAGAGGGGTGAGCCTAGAGACCATGTGGTTATTAATACAGTAGAAGGCTAACACCACAGCAGATGATGTAGACAAGCTATGAACAAGCAATAATAGGTGCAACAGGTACATGCATTGCAACACCTCATAGTACATGCAGCAAGTAGCATGAAACATCAGGATCAGGGGGGCAATGCATGCCGTATTGCCACTATATTGCCGATACCCACAGTCATACTGTGCTTACAGTTGGCAGCATTATGATGTGGAGGTTAACGGTGGACAATGCTGGAAAAAGTGGATGTGCAAGGTCTGTACATAATGGTGGGCAATGTATGCAGTCCTGTGATGTGTTCCTCTGTTCATGTTTGTCAGGTGCGATGTACAGACGTCACAACCCACCCTTCTCAGAAGCTGGCACCACTGCAAGCCTTGTTGCTCTGAGACTCCATCACTGGGTGTTGTTGTCAAAGATTTGTCACAACCAGCAACAACGAGCTGCACTGTGGGCAGACCTAGTAGTAACAGTGAATGATGTGGGACACCGGGATAGGAGCTATGTACAGGTCCTTCACCATGCTACAGATCTCATATACCTTACATGGCAAAGGGCTGCAGCTGTTGCCAGGGACCATGCTGGCACAGGTGGATGGCCTGCTACACAACCACCACTGTCAGCCACAGAATGAGAATATATACCCCACTCACACTGAAGTGTCTCAGGCTGGGAAAACAGAAGAAGCAAAATCCTGTAGATGTCACCACAGCAGAGAATGAGCAAGTTCCACTTGATTAAGAAGAAAATAAACCTTTATTGATAAAACAAATAAAATATGATGAGTGCTTTCAGCATAAACTGCCTTCTTCAGATCGTGTAATGTAAAAAACAGCAATGGTTTAAATAACATTGAAAAAACAATCATAATGAGGCTTTAGTCACTTCCTTTTTCCTTTGGTTTTTACTTCCAATCACAATGTAGCATCAGTGAACTTATTTGCATGAGCTAAGGAGAACAAGATCTTGTAATTAGTACTTTGATGTTAGCCAATCATTTGTCTAACTAATGGTATTATATCCAATCAAGATGCTTCTATAGACAGTCTCCCAGATCATGCACGTAGTCCAACTGGCTATAAAACGAGATGTAAAGACACTTGTTGCACCAAATGAAGTATAATGTATAGATCCAAAACCAGCAGACCGTTGTTAGGATAAGAAAGTTTTATTCAACTAAAACGTAGTAAGCGCTTTCGCCGACAGGCTTCTTCAGACTTTGATAAAATTACATAAAGACAAGCTCTTTAAAAGAGCTGTTATGATTTCTGATTGGTCACAGAATTAACAAAGTTGCGCTTAATAATTTAAAGTAAAACGCACAGAACTAGTCGTGCAGATCCGTACTAATACTTCATTAACAAGAAAGCCCAAACTAGGGTCTAGCTAAAACAATATAAGATTACACATCCAATGCACTGTTCTATTACATAATAAAATTGAAATGAACAGTCTTAAAGTTTAAATACATACAACTTCATAAAATACTTTAAGACTGTTTTACTAAATAGCACTGAAGAATAGCTTCACAGAACTATCAAGTGCATAGCCCAAAGTCAATCAAACCACAGTCATGATAAAAGTACACTGCTGTACTGACAATACAACACTTACATCAAAATATTATATCTGTGTAGAATTCTTATGCTCTAATAAATTCATAAGAACAATATAGCCATAGAAATACACAAGTAAATAACATTCATATAAAATAGTACAATACATTATCAGGGTCAATTCTCTAAATTTGCAAATATATGTGTATTTTATTTATCTTTTATTCAGCGATTACATCGGTTGCTTAAAATAAAATTGTCACCGCTGAAACCATAACTTACTTGAATAAAATAAACATATACAAAACAAAAGCATCAGATCTAAAACATCCCCTCGAAAAAATATATTTATAAAACAGTAGCGTTGCTCAACATCCCTATCCAGTATGATTCCTATGTCCGCCCGATATATTAAGGAAATGCCTGTGCGTGTATAGACATTTAGAAACATATGTAAAAAGTATATAAAGCGTGTCGATGACATATCCTAAAAACATCAAATCATATAGGCATGTTTCAGAAGCCTATGGCACTGCTATTTACATATCGTGCCTATCATTTAGTGTAGCAGAAACCAATAATGCAGTTTTTACTCACTGTTGTAACTATCCACGGCAAAGTCAAAATCTGTTACACCGTGAGGGCAGTCATAGCAGCAAAAGGATGTAAGCTCGCTCATCTTATGTGAGCGTCATCAGGTCAAAAGCTATTTAACTTTTAAGATGCTTCTATGTTCTACTAAGGGTTCAGAATTACTATTCTGTTGACAACCAATCATATACTTCACATCGGTTGTTATTTCCAATCGCAATATAGCCTTAGTAAGATTATTTGCATAGATTGAAACTGCTATTTGGCACTATAGCCAAGACCAACCAATCATATGTCCCACTTTAGTTCTTACTTCCAACCACAATGTAGCATCAGTAAACTTATATGCATAAACTAGAACTGCTGTTTGATACTATAGTCGGAATCACTAAGAATCCTTGTATGTCTGTAAAGTTAATACCCATGTCAAGACTTAAGAAATACTTGATAAATATAGTTTCATCCTGTTCTCCTTAATTTCTACTGCAAATATCAATAGATCTGAAGCAAAGCTTCCAGTAGTTTCATAAAAGCATGCTTTACACCTTAAAATATGAAGTTACATTCTTACCTTGCATAACTAAACACTTATAGTTAGTAAGTACTAGCACAATGTTTTTCTAAACTGCATAGAAACTTGGCATCCAATGGAATAAAACTAAATATATATTAAGATATTCAAAGACATAAAAAAAACAAAGTAGCCACCACATATATGTGAAAATATATTGCTGACCATTTCGGTCAAAAAAACTCAATAACTGTCAGCCACAGAGGAGTTCCTGGCACACCTGGGGTCAGCCAGCAGCTCACAGGAAACCATCAGTACATATGTCATGGATGTGGGTGGCACAAATTCCACAGCTGAGGAGCACACAGGTAAGCCTCCAGTGTTCAACACGTTAATACTGCAGCATTCATAGTGGCAGCCTCTGTATACCTGTACACCTATGTGAGGTCAATCTGCATTTGTGGGTGGGGATTTGTAATGCACACATGTGCACACATATTGTGAATATCAGCAATTTGGGTAGTATCAGAGCTTGTACTGTACATGTTGAATAATGCACATATTATCCGGTACCAATACCACATGTGTGTGTGCTGACAATACCTCTCCTCTGCAAACCCATAGGTACCTCTGGTGTAGCTGGGGAACATCAACCTGTAGCTGGTGAGTGTGGAACTGTCATGGAATGGTTCACCTATACCCTAGGCATGTTAAGGGCTGCCATTTTGCCATGCACATGACTGTTCAGCTTATTCATGTTGCAATATATAAATGTTCACTTGTGGTGGGGTTCACTGCAGTGCATCACATTGGTAATCATGGTAGCATATCTGTAGGAGCTGTAACATATTAGCACATAGCTATGCATAGGTTTAGCCAGTCTGCTATACAAAGGTGCATTAGTATTGTGTAAACGGGTGCACTGTGTGTTAGGTGATGATCCATCCCATACTCCAACTTGTGATGTATCTCACAGGTGTATAGTACTAGCAACATTAACTGCACATATGTGCACTGCATGTTGTTCATGGCCTGTCCAGAGTGTGTCTGTTGTGTCCTGATTGTGTGTTGTGTATGGCATCAGTCAGAAGGTGTGGTGTGTATAATGCCTTTGTGTGCTGTGACACCTCAGATAGGTGCTAGATGGCCAGCAGTCCTCCTTTGAGTACCCCTGTCAATCTGCCTGTGTGGGATCTTTTCCAGCTCTCTGTCTATGGCTAGTGTCTACAGTCACAGATGCCATAGTCCCCACACTCCCCTATTCGATGCCACCACCCTATGACTGCCCATATCTGTGGCTGCTGGGGAATGACAGTGTGTGGGGACATTGGGGGTGGAAGTTGGATGTCAACCAATGGGACAGATTCAGCCCCCAACAACCCCACCTGTGCCTCACAATGGTCATCCTCATCATCAGAGTCTGATGACACACTGATATCAGGTTGTGAGGGGGACACACTCAAACCCTCATGGTCACCTGTGAGAGGAAGACAACATGACTACATGAATACTTGCACTATAATGTTTGCTGATCCACAGAGACACACACACACACAGACACACACACACACACACACACACACACACACACACACACACACACACACACACACACACACACACACACACACACACACACACTCATGAACCACCCTTGTTGATAGTAGATCCCCTACCTGGCTAGTTATACATAAGATAGCGCAATATATACATATATATATATATATATATATATATATATATATATATAGAGAGAGAGAGAGAGAGAGCACATGAACCACAGAGCTTATGCAATTTTGCAGTGTCTGCCACTAATATTCATGTGGTTGACATCTGCAGGTTTGGTAAGGACTGCCACTGTAGGGTTAACAGGCACTTAAAATGGTATGCTGCAGGGGGACATGCATTCCAACAGTCATGCAGAGAGAGTTGTCAGTTTTGGACTTACAACACCTATCTATCTAGTTATATGCATATAGCCCACCATACATATTGCATGTGCCACAGTGGTATTGTGTTTGAAATGTGCAGTTCTGCATCTAAGTTGCATGGCATCTATAGGCCATGAATAGGTTGGTGATGGTGGGATTAACAGGGTGGCATAGGCACACAAATTGGTATAGGCACTGCCCACACACACAGGCAAGACAGCCACACTAATACAGAGGATATGCATACAGAGACACATGCACTTACACAGTCACCAGTATTGAGATTACAACCCCTACCTATCTAGTTGTATGTAGTATAGTGCTATGTCCTTATTGCATATGCCACAGAGCTTATATGCTTGGGGCATACCTCTCAATCTGTTATAACAATACACGTGGACAAAACCTTCAATAATGGGAGGATACAGGCCCAAAAATAGGGATAGTTTTTACATATTGTCTTACAAATGTAGATAACTCATAGCTTGACAGGTTTCATATTGCCATTACTTTTGTGAAGGGTATGAAGTCTGACAATCAGATGTATATCATTATTGTCTAACTTCAGCTCTTAATGCTTTGCCAATGATTGGCCAAGAAACCATACTTTTATGACGCACAGACAAAATATATGAGGGAATCATCTGGATATTCTGCAAAACTGTATACTGTTGAGAGGTATGGCCTGCAGAGTGTGAAACAGTGCATCTAAGGTTGATGATATCAACAGGCCCTGTCAATTACTACAATGGGTGGAGTCAGCAGGGTAGAACAGACCTCAAAATGGTATAAACAAACCACACAAGATATATTTCATACACACACACACACAGTTGATAGTCTTAAAATTAGAATCCCTAACTATCTAGTTTATTGTTGTATAGTGCAATGTACTTCGTGTGTGCACCATGGAGCTTAAATGCCTGCAGAGTGTCCAGTGCTGTATCTAAGGTGGATAACATCAACAGGCCCTGTAAAGTAGGACAATGGGGGGTTAACAGGGTGGAACAGGCCTTAAAATGGTATAATCAACCCACACTCAGTTGGCAGTCTTGTGATTAGAACCCCTACGTATCTAGTTGTATGTACTATAGTACTATGCACTTATCAGGTGCTTCACAGAGCATATATTCCTGAAGAGTGTCCGATGCTGTATCTAAAGTGGATGACATCAGCAAGCCCTGTAAAGTAGGGAAATGGGGGGTTAACAGGGAAGAACAGGCCTCAAAATATATTGACATTGCACACAAATAGGCAGGAAACACAAAGTCTCTGGGAATATTGTTATATAAACACACACACACTCAGTTGGTGTTGCTGGGAACTGAACCACTACCTATCTAACTGTCAACATTATAAATGCATGCATTTATCACATGCACCTTGGATGTTACATATGTCAGGAGTGTCTGGTAGTGTTTCTGGGGTGGATGACATCAGTAGCTGCTGACAGAGAGACCACTGTTGTGGAAGACAGTAGTCACAGGGTCAAAATATGGGTGGCCATTACACAGACATAGGCCTGTTGGGTGTGTGCAGTCTCCTGTGTAATACAAACAAAAACACACACACTCATGCACATGGTGACTGATGTGAGAGTACAACCCCTCCCCTACCTACTATTACACAATGGGCCTCACCATAGGATTTGCACATGCCTCTGGTTCAAATGGGTGTACGTGTGGCTGTTATAGTACATCACTGTATGCCTTTCAGGGTCTCTCTCTCTCTCTCTCTCTCTCTCTCTGTCTGTCTCTCTCTCTTTCTCTCTGCCCCATCTCTGCCTCTCTGTAAATGATATATTTGTATATGCTACCTATATATCTGTATGTATATCACAATCAACAGATCCAGATAAATCTTATATGTACCACATACGGATAGATGGGGTAAACATGTCTGATAGGGGTAGGGATGGCCAGTTGTGTACATAGCTGTATGTATGCAGAAGGGATCTATGTACATCCCAGTTCTGTAGTCAGATGTGTGTTCAGACATGGGCCAACACAGAAGCTAAGTATTGGAGCATGCCCATTATGACCATCAATAGTAAGAGTGGGACTCCAGTCCAGACCTTTCTGTACTCCGGTCCAGGCTTTTGTGTGCTACAGCCGATTAGCTGATAAACCCTGAAAACAGTCCAGAACCTCACTGATAGACTGGCTGAGGGATCTCCTGGCTGTGTGCTATTCTTATTAACTGAGTTATATATTGGGTGGGTACAGACTGTATTGGACTGACCAGAGTTTTGCATAATATATGAGGTAAATTTTGCACAGCTCTGTGACGTCCTTATATGTCAGTGGCAGTTCAGTAGAGATTAAAGTTAGGAACCACTGGCAGACATTTGTCTACTGACTCCGTATACTGCAGGGAACCCACACTACTGCATGACATGTTGTAGTCTGCACATTGTACGTTTTTGTGACCAGTGGTTCCTCCTTCCCCTTATATGTGGTTGTTTGTCCTGCCCTGCTCCAGCCACAGACTTTGTCCACAGCTGCTGCACTTATGTAGTTGTAACTCTGGTGTGGCTGGGTAGACGTTGGAACATCACACACAGGGTTACGAACTACATACCTCTGACTGTATCTGTTTAGCAGGTTGGCCAGCATTGTGCTCCATACATCTACTGTGGTGCTCAGACAGTTTGTGTTGCACTGTTCTTCTAAGGCTACATGTTGGCCACACCCATCCAACTGTTACAGGCAGACATCTTGACAGGGCCATATATCACAGTCAGAATCAGGCCCAGACATGGGGACAGCAGCTTAATATTGGTCTCCCAAATGTAGACAGTTGGCAGACTACTTTTATATTAGCTTGCATTTTTTATGGGTATGAAGTTTGCATCTCAACCATCTGTCATTGATGTTTTCACATCAACTTGTATTGTTTAGCCAATAGTTTGCCAGACAAATGCAATGTTATGACAAATAGAACAGCTATACAAGGTATATATGTGGACATTCGGAGAAGCCTTGACATTCATGAGGTATGGATGGTTCCCACTGACCTGTTCTGAGTGCTGACACAACTGCGTGACAGCCTTTGTATCCTGGCACTACAATGACTTGTCACAACTGTCTGTTGTAGTAGGCACCAACTAGGTTACTCAGAGCTGTGTACTGTCCATATCTGTGGCTCACTGTCCCTCAATTGTCCAGCTTTTCTACAGTAACAAATATTGATGTCTGAACAGCCTGTAGAACTCCTACTGTTGGTGTAGCTGACATGCAAAATTGTAGGCACATCCAGTTTCGAACCAGGGACCCTGTCACCCACTGTAATGTGCTAAGCCCAGTGAGCCACAACAGACACCAGTCAGTGCTGTGTGCTTCCTGACACTATTAACCACACACATACCTAGCACATCAACCCCTGCTTATTGTGGAAATGGAACATGTTAGCAAGTTGATTGTGACAACCTTGGGAATGTGTGGTCTGCTGCTATTACCTTACAAACATAACTGTTACTGCAGTTCTATGAGAAGACAGGTGTGTTGGGGGGAGAGGACCATACCTGTGAACTGTACAGATTTTTGCCGAATGTCCAGATGTTTCCACCGAATGTCCAGATGTTTCCCTAACATTTTGGGTCCATTTTTTATAAATTTGTGGTTGCCTGGAAAATTACTGTCAAATCATTGAAGACTGAAGTTAGAAAGTAATGAGACATTTGAGTTCAGACGTCTTACCCTTCTGAGAAATCATGCTACTGTGACACCTGTTATTCTATCAACCTTCTATGTTTGTAAGAGCAATATTTAACACTTGTCTCTCTTTTGGCCCTTTGCCCCACATTTCTTTATGGCTTTGTACAGATTTATTGCTGTAAGAGGTTTAGAGGTATGCATGAGACTCCAACATTGACATCCATGCATCTGTCCTATGACCCCGCAGTTTGTAAGTCCCTCACATAGTGCAGTAGAGTTTGCTGGCTTTGGGCCTACTGCATATTGTGGGGCAGGCAGTATTTGGCATAAAGTTCCTGTTGTCCCATATAGCTGTCCGTTGTCTGCTGCTATCTCATTAGCCCACTCCATTCTTTTCATACATGCAGCAATATCATACATATGCTACCACAGTGTACTACCCCATTCATTGTTGTTAAGAAGAGTGACTTACCTTATGCCAGCAGCAGTTGAGAGGACAGTGCTTCAGGGCTGACTCTGTTGGATGCATGCAGTACACAGCCTGCACATGGTAAGGTATAGGTAGTGTGATGTGGTTGGTATACATTATACTGTGTGTATATCAGTCAGAGTGAGGTGTCAGTCCCTGTGTCATTAGTTTGTCAGTGTATGTGCTATGCATTGCCTCTTTGTTAAGCAGAAGGCATACTGGGCAGACTTACATCGCCCCACAGGGACATGTTCAGGGGTTTCCTCCTCCAAGTCGCCCTGTGCCTGTGGGGACCTTGGCAATGGTTGGGGGCTGTGTCTCCCTTCCCTGTGACATCCCTGCTAAAGCTGTTTCTGCAGGGTCATATTGTGTGGCATGGCAAATACTATGAACATGTATGCACATTTGGCTGGAGAGTACTGCACGGCTCCACCAGATATGTCAAGGCAGCGGAACTGTGACTTGAGCAGCCCAAATGCATGCTCTATGATGTTCCTAGTTTGTGCATGTGCCTCATTATGGTGTTCTTCAGTTGATGTGTGTGCATTTTTGATGGGTGTCATCATCCATGGTTCCAGTGCGTAGCCAGCATCTCCCACTAGATGGCCATATGGGATGTCCCCCCTGGCAAATTCCTGGTACAGCTGTGATGCATGCCAGATGGTGGAGTCATGATAACTGCCAGGGCTGCCAGCACACACCTTGATGGTAATGCCCTGGCCATTGCACATGACTTGGCAGTTGATACCTCTTGCGGTTGACATAGACTCTACCCTCCTCACTGGGTGGAGCTTTGATGTGCACATAAGTACAGTCTATGGCACCCAGTACCTCTAGGTAGTGTGCTACATGGTGGAAGAGATGCATATTGCTGGTACTCTCCTCAGGGGTGTTGGGGAAACAAATGTGCTCACTGGCATGTGTTAACATGGCATCCAGGAACTGGTAGAGTACCCTGGATGCAGATGCCTGTGAGATCCCCACAATGTCCCCTGTAGGTCTTTGGAAAGTACGTGTAGCTAGTATTCTTAAGGCTACACATACCGTTGTTTCCACTGGGATGGGTTCCCCTCTGTTGGCTCTGGGTCTAAGGTGAGGGCAGCAGAGCTCGGTGAGTTGCTGTAGTATGTGTCGGCCCACCCTGTAGCACTCTACTATCTCCAGCTCATGTAGCCCCTGAAAGGTTACCCTGGGCCTGAACACTCTTCTTCTCCTCAGTTTGGGCCTATTGTCAAGATCATCCTCACTGACCTCAGCCTGTAGTGCATACAGATGTAGCAGAGCGGCAGCAGCCCCTATCATTTTGTCTGTTTAAATTCCCAAGCGTGTACTCCAATGGTACAGAGTATGTGGGAAAAATCAGATTGAACGGTGTATGCATACTATATACTGGTGTTCTGCATTATATAGTATGCATACTATATACTGGTGTGCTGCAGTTGCAGCCTGTGTGATTGGCTGACTATAAAACATTCCACCTGTCAGGCATATTACTGAGGGGGTTTGAATGGGCCAGTGTGAGTGGAACAGGACTTATCAGTCATTCATGCTTAATTGACTTCCCCATGCTATTTCCCCCTTTTTTTCCATTTCTTCCACTGCTAAGCTCTGCTGCACTCTGCACAAACCCACAGAGCTAGTTTAAACATTGCTGAGCAAAAAGAACCCTCCCCTGTATATGGTCAGGCTTAGCTTTTCTTTAACCAGCTAAAACACGTGCTGCGGGACACACCTCTCCTGCTTAGCTGTGCTTAGCTGAGCACAAACAGGTGCCACTTAGTTCCATTCTGCTTAAACATGCCATAACACACCCCCTTTTCATGTCAGCTGTCTCTTCTGCCTACACTACCATGGTTCTAGTCCTTACACAGTTAGTACCTGTGGACACAGTGGCCCATTTTGGTATTCAATAAATTTGTCTCATTTACATACACCTAATTGCATATACCCTGGATACTGCACTACACCACGGCCTATGTCCTTAGCAACCATTATAACCTGCCATTGTATGACTCTGCATGTTGGCAACTACAATGCAATAACTTTGCATAGTTTTAAATTTCATATTTTACACTTTTTTTTTTTGCGAAATAACATGGTTGTGCATCGCTGTGAGCTGCTTAAACATGGCATATTTATTAAAAAAAAGTTTATTTTTTTTATATATTGCATTACTTTTTTATATCACTGGCCATAGTTTTAACCATTTGCATGCCTACCAGACATTATACAACCTTTACCTTGTTTAAATTTTATCCTCCTGTATATGGTTTCTAACCGCGGCCTACACGGCACCTAAATGGGTGCCTTTATGCTTTCTGAATCACAAAGTCACCTCATTTGCATGGTTTTCACCAGCATATGTGGTGATTTGCATTCTGCAGACACCTCCCTGTCTGCACGGTGTCAGAAAGCTTGTGCACACCCCCAGCCTTGTTTCCTGGATTGCTCAGCTGCCATGTTCTGTGTTTGAGCTTTAGCACTATTCCTACATGAAGAATCGCTCCCTGTAGGGTTTATTGAATTACCTCCACAACCTTATAAGTGAATGCTAAGCTAACTGCCTGAAGGGCCATTTTAAGCCTAGCTAATATCCGAAGCTTAGAATCAAACCCTGTACCATGTATGTAGTGAGATGAGTATCTTAACCAATGTTCCAAACCTATTGTGTCAAATGGGCACACTTGCAAGGGTTTTAAATAGTAGAAAGGTGCGTGCTTTGCAAGGGTAAGGGAGATAACAAAAATAAAGTGTAAACTGCTCTTTATATTCTGTGTATTAGCAGGTCTTATAAAATGACCACATTAATCAAAACAGTCTAATTTGTAAACACCAAAATGTTCACTATGTGTATTAATTATAAGTCAAGGAAATTGTACTTTTCAACATAAATATAAAGTGCCTTAAACAGAATCAATTAAACATGCAAGGCAGGAAAGAGCCATGATTATTGTTACCTTCATAACTAAATCATCAGCTAGTAAAAGTAAAAAGAAATCATTATTATGGTCTGTACATCTATAGGTAATATTTTACAAAATTAGAACTGCTGGTCTATCTTTATTTTATAAATTAAAATATTGCAATAAATGTTTGCCAGGCAGATTCTTTTTTTTTTTTTTTTGGGGGGGGGGGGGTTAAGAAGCATCTGTCTGGTTATGTTGCAGCACTAGTTTTAGGTAGGGGGGGTTAATAGAAGATGAAATACGCATGAAAAAAGTTAGGTAGAGATTGATTTAAATAGGACAATGGGGCTTTGATATCTAAGCTTGAGGGAACAGTTTCTCAGTCTCTTTGGTGGGAGTGTTTGCTTGCAATACAATGCCCATCACCCAAGTTACTGACAGCCAGGTTCAGGAAAAGTGCAGTTAAGATTTGCTTTCATTGGGGGTTATTAAGTAAGTAGAGAAAAGAATATGTTGAAAATAAAATATTGGCTGGCATTTATATAGACCTTGGGAAAATGTTAATCGGAGCAGGAATTTTATTGAATTGTACACACACACACACACACACACACACACACACACACACACACACACACACACACACACACACATTCAACCACTCATGCAGATACTTTGTAATGTACATACCAATCTCAATGTATTATGCACATATTAACATATTCATATTAACTACTTGTTATTTTATTAACTACTGGTCTCTTTTTTTTTTAAAACAAAAAGAGAACTACCTTCATGGGTGGTAGAATGGCCATCATAGGTGAGAAGGAGTTTGCCTTGGACTGCTGTACAGGTATCGGGTACCTGGGTCAGGCTGGAAGTAGTGTTAGATGAGGAACTGGTGGTGCAGCATGATGGCCATTGGCTATTACGCCCCTTCAGGGTGGTGATGTGATCTTTGATGATTCATGGTGGTGGCAATGTGAGTGGCATCAACAGCATGATGTCAGAGCTCTGAGGTACACTGACTATACCATCCTAGCTGAGGACAAGTGGGTTAGAACCAAGCCTCTGGCAATGATTATGAGTGCATAGTTTAAAAAAAGATAAATAATTAGACAGGACAGGTGTGGACCGGGGGGGAGGCATTTAGTCACCCTGAATGGTACAGTCTGCCAGGTGGCAACTACAATGGTGCAATCTACCTGATGGCAACTACAGCTTTAGAGGTGCTATCCAGAAAAGTACTATGCTACTGAGAGGGAATGAGAGCATCCTGTGCAGTCATGGGACAACAGTGTACATTGCTGGTGAGAAATTTGGCACCAGGAATCACAAATCTGTGATGGCAGTGATGAAAAATATGAGTAAATGTGGCAAATGGCCTGTATCCTTGCATAATCAGAAGTAGCTCAGGCAGGGTGCATCCTGTGCTGACTGATTTACTGAGCACAGGTGTCTGCCCTTAACATGCAAATGATAGTCTGCTCTCCAATGGAGAGGCTATTAGTTATTGAGATATTAGTGTTAACTATGGAAAGAAAGAAAGAAAGAAAGAAAGAAAGAAAGAAAGAAAGAAAGAAAGAAAGAAAGAAAAGCGTTCATATGCCAGGCTAATATGATTTTACATCCCATCAATTGAGGATGATGGGGGTATACATTTTAAGAGTATGGAAAAGGGGAAATTTAGGGCTAGGATGACCAGTGGAGTTAGCATGCTAATTAGCTTTTTTGGAGAAGGCACTTTATAATTCAGCTGTGGAAGTGGCTAGGTGCTTTATCTACCATGTGATGGAAGGGGCAGCATCTCTGGATTTTTCAAAAGTAGAGAATTGGGAGTTCACTGATAAAGATCATGTTTGAGTTAGAAAAGATAGGATTTATCTACTTGACATAAATCTGGATCTTCTTAATGTACATTTGGTAATGATTTTGAAAGAAGTGACTTGTTAGAGAGTGAGTTATTGAGGTAGCTTTAGTTGGGGTGGGAGGAAGGAAGGGACAGACTGCCAGATGGCAGCCTGGTGTGCAGATTATGAACATTTTGCAGCATTTCTCCCTTGAACTCTGCTTAAAATGGGTACCTACCCAGCCAGACTTTCCCAGCAATCAAATGTCAATAAATAAAATAAATAAATACATAAATAAAAGGCCATATCCATTAATGCCTACACTAAGTGTACACATTCTGTATTAAAGCACATTCCTACCACATTGTGTTTTCTAGTCATTCAGAAAAAATACACTTAGTGGACACATAGTCGACACTTTGTGGTAATCTTTATTAATCCCGCTTGATATTTAAGGCTGCAAGAAAATCAATAGGAAAACTAAAATTAGTTGGAAGAAGGTTACAGTTATCCTTGTGTTGTCTGTTCACTCAGAACAGTGTACACTCTGTGTACAGTTAGTGTAGGCATTCATAAATCTGGTCCAGATCCTGTCCCTATTTTCATAAGTACTTTATAAGAACTTATGTCAAGAGTGAGCAGTGATGGACATGTTCCTGATAAATCTCTTTTGTGTTCTATATGAGAGGGAGCTGTTTATAATATGTATGTCATGGATGGGCAGTTTGGGACTGCTGCCGGTTTTCAATGAGAATGTTTTGCTCAAAACTGTTGCGCCATGTTTCATTTAGCTAAAGCTGTTTACTGCATTTTTTTCTTTTAGTTCCATGAGTGAGTGCTATGGGAATGCTGCCAATTTCAATGTGAATCTTATTTCTGATTAATTGTTATTGATTTTTCATGAATTCAGCATGTGCTAGTATGTTATTTGGTCTGGTGATAAATATGCTAATTGCATGTCTATTTGATATGTTTTATTACATCTCAAGTAAAAGAGGGCAGGATCCATGAAAAGTGAATGTTTTTTTCAGGAATGCTTGCCTGGTTAAGTTAGAGTAGTAGTGTCAGGGTGAGGGGTTAGTGGAAGAGGAAACAGGCATGAGGGGAAGTGAGGTAAGGATTGAGTTAGTGAAGCGAAGCTTTGATATTTAAATGGGAGGGAACAGTTTTTCAATCTCATTGACAGAGGTGTTTATTTGCACCCTTCCACCCTCCCTGTTTCTGTAGTAGGATTTATAATTCATTTTACTTTATTTGTTTATCCTTTGTTGAGTCGGTTAGCCCCACTAGGCTAGTAGAAATTTTTCAGGGGAACCCCAAGGTGGTATTTATACTACTAGGGGAAATTTGGCCAGGGCATCAAGGAACTTCCCCAATTCTTCTCAATGGGTGCCATGGGATCTTTTACATCCACGTGAGTTACCACCATCTCAGTCAGATGGGACCTTCGTTTAACATCTCATCCAAAGGATGGCACACTCTGGAGTACATCACCCCCTTATGATGCACAGGATATTGATGAGGCTGTTTGGGCAGTTTATGTTCATAAAGTTGTTCCTCCCTTTTCATAAGGTATTTTAAAACAATTTATGTGAGTGATGGACATGATCTTGAGAAATACCTGCCATGTTCTATATGTGAGGGAGCTGTTTGTAACATGACTCTCCTGAGTCAGTAGTCTGAGAATGCTGCCTAAGCAACTGAATGCATGAATATGATTTAAGTTCATGGGTGAGTTGTATGTGTGCTTTGCCAGTTTTAATGTGGATATTAGTTTTGATTAATTGTTCCTGAAGCATTTTCATGAATTCAGTATGCGTTAGTATGCTGTCTGGTCTGGCAATAAATATGTTTCTCACACATCTAATTATTGTGGTTTATTTTATCTTAGGCAAAGGTTCATGAATAAAGTGGTTGCAGCAGACACAGTAAGAAGTACTTTAAATATTTTCTAGCTGACAGTTTTTATACTCTGTAGCCAACATACGTGACATCAAATGTGATTCATTTCACAACATATGACTATTTAATAAAATAGTAAAACATACAATACAAACTTTCATATCATAAAAACACATCTATTCATACAACCAACTTCACACAGAGAATTATTTGAATTGTAGACTCCCCTGACTAATTAGTGATGTAGCCAGCTCATTTTCAAAATGTGTTTCAGACTTCATATTTAATTAAATCTGGATAGAAGGTTGTATTTAGCAATGCAACTAATTTGACTCCATACTTTCCCTTCTGTTTAGAACAACTCATTTCCTTGCATCAGAACATATTATTTGTAATGCAGAAAACTAAAAATCGTGATTAATACCCATAGCACTATTTTGCTTTGATAAAGTATTTTTGACAATAGCTTACCTGATGTCATATACATGTTGCATTATTCATTCCTTTTTTCTCCATGTAAAATGCAATGCATGCATTGCACTTGACAATAGAGATCAAATGCAATAATGCCAAAACTTGAATGTAGATTAAAGTTGTACATCTTATCAGTAACCAGGTACATAAATAAGTCACTTGCTGCAAGGAACGGTAACTATTCATTTTCTGTGAAGTGATACTGAAGTCTTTGGGGAACATAATTGCTACTTAAGACCAATCTAGTTATTATAGATAAGGAAGGGCCGCACCTGCTCTATTTTGAACACTGGGAATGTGGCTAGAATTGTACAATTTCTTTTGAAGATGCCATCTATATCTTTCCAGTTACTAGTTAAAGTTAAAGGGAATGGTAAATAACCATAATCAACAGAAGCCAGATCATGTCATCCTTCACATAAGAATGGTCACATTACACCATTCTCATAGCAAAATGCACGTAACTTTCAAGACTGCCTACATCAGAAGCCCACAGCAAAACAATATCATCAACAAAGCATCCATAGAATAAGGAATAGTTTTTAAAATGATTATTGCTATTTATATGCTGTTTGTCCCATGTAGATATCATCAGGTCAACATAGATATTTATTACATATGTATCCATGGTTCTGGCACTTAATTAATGATAAAACTCAGAATTATAACAAATAACATTTTCTAAAGCACTCTAGATTTAGTCCAGGTTGCAAATGTATAGGGTCTTTTTTTTCCAGGTTAGTATTGTGATGCCTGCATTTGGAATTAGATTGCATATTTGAGTTTGCATAATGCACTGGCTTGAAACATACCTCACAACTGTCCAAATTTTTAGATGTCCAGATTTTTGCTTCATATTTTTGGTCTGTTTCTCTAAAAATTGTGGTTTTCTGGAAAATCACTGGCAAATCATTGAGGACTGAAGTCATAAAATAATGACAGAAATTTAAGTTTTAGACTTCATATCCTTTATGAAATTCACACTGATGAAAAACGTGTAATTCTATTAACTTTCTAAGTTTGTAAGAGCAATATTTAAAAATTGTCCCATTTTTATGACTTTGTCCAGAATTCTTACTCTTAAGAGATTGAGAGATATGGCTTGAAGTATTCTCTGTAGTATGCAGTATTGCAAGCTTTTGGCCTGGGAAAATGCTATTGGCCCTGATCATTCCACTCTGGGAGTGATGCTTTTGTGTTATTCTGTCTAAATATGCAATACATGGCTTAATTTGCTATCATTTACCAATTAATACGCCACTGGCTTTTCAGTGACATTAGATCTGTTTGGATCCACATGATTTAGAATACTGATACCATTTCTGTATTTTTCTTTCAATCCTATTATTATAGTTTATACAGTACAGTATATCTGGACATTGTTCAATGTCATTATCAACCCAATATCAGTGTCAATATTGTATTATTTTCATATATTGTTTCTCTGAATAATATATATATATATATATATATATATATATATATATATATAGAGAGAGAGAGAGAGAGAGCTATGTGTGTGTGTGAGTGTGTGCGTGCGTGCGTGCGTGTGTGTGTGTGTGTGTGTGTGTGTGTGTGCATGTGTGTGTGTGTGCTGATAATACCTTATTATGTTACAATGCCCTTCACAGCATTTTAAATTAGTAATAGAGAGTTGCTCAGCGTAACATGGAATGGAGGTTTGCTGCAGAGGTGGGAAATACAGTGAATATATCTCTATCATGCCAAGATTGTATTTATATATTCATTACAGTTTAAGACTTTTAACCAGTATTTGAAGAACAATTGGTTCTGTGAAGTAATATGAGGTCAAAGAGGGTCATGACTTCAATAGCTCAAAAGGTTTGGCATATATCACACAGGAGAGACTATAAGAAACTGAGCATATGGACAGGCCTGCCAGTCTATCTAGATAACTGATGGTTATAAGGCCATTGATCCTTTTAGTTGGAAATCTCTGAGGTTCCTTACGTTGTCTGATGTTTTAATAAATGTACATCGTAAAGGCATCATTATATTCAGTAAAATGACTAAGATATGATCAAAATGGAGTTAAGGCTTCTTTGTTTCTGCAAGAAATGCTGTTAGAAATTAGTTGAGCCAAAGGGACAGATTTCCAAACTACATTAGAGACAATATGCCCAAAGATAAGGAATTGTCGACATGTGGGCCTAGATCTCTTCCAACAGTGTTGATTAGAGGAGACTATCGCCTACTGTATATGGTATGATATAGATTTTGTTTCAACAAAATGAACTACACAATATTTATTCACATTTAGTTTGAGACCACTTTCTTTTCACTAATTATTAATCGATGTTTGGAAACTATGAGCCATTTTCAGAATGAATAACACCACCCTATGTGCAGTCATTCTACATATTTTTATAAATGTAAGGCCAAGAGTATCGGTGAAATTGTGAGTCATTTTCAGAATGAATAATGCCATCCTATATGCAGTCATTCCACATATTTAGATAATATAAGCATTGTCTTGAAGGCAAGAGATATAAGTATCAAATTGGAGTAGGCACAAACAGAGTTATGTGGCAGACCTACTGATAACTGCTTTCTTTCAGAAGGGGTGCCTGCAACTCAAACCACAAAGGCTCTCTTAGGTTAACAATCAGTTATCCATGATGTACCATTCTGATTTATTTTTATACTTACAAATCTGTCAATTATACCTGCATGGAGGAAAATGTCACAGTCCTTGCTCAAGTCCATATTTGCTGAAAATAATCCATAACAACTATTGACTGCTTCTGTGACTTTTTCAAAGATATTAACAAGGATAAGGAAATAGGATCTGTTTTCAAAAATTTGAACTAATAATGGTTCAGGTTTAAGACATTTTGCAAGTCCAGATTAATAATTTCTCAGATATTGGGTTTTGTAGCTTTACATATGAGGCTAGTAGGACTAATTCATCTATAGTTCCCAGGGTCTGTGATTGGATCTTCCTTGTATAATGGCATTACGATGGTTGTTTTCCATCTAAAGGAAAGTAACCAGTGGAGAGGCTTTAATTAAAGAGATTAAGTTTTATGTAGGGTTTCAGGTAGATCATGTTTGGTACTGATAATCAGACAACATGGTGTACTGCCAGTGTATGCATTAATATATACCAGCAGTAGGAAATAAGTTATTCCCTTCATATATGTAGACAACTGTTGAAATCACAAGTAGGTAACGCATGCACTATTAGAGACATCATTACAAAGATCAGATGGTTTTGAAGAGGGCAAATGTAACAAAGTGAAACCATGCATTAACAAACACTTTAAACCAAAGGTGGAAACATTTTGACAGTAACAAATATGTCTTTGTGTGTGTGTGTGTGTATATGTGTGTGTGTGTGTGTGTGTGTGTGTGTGTGTGTGTGTGTGTGTGTGTGTGTGTGTGTGTGTGTGTGTGTGTGTGTGAGTTGAATTCCTTAATCACTTTTTGTATTTGGACTCAATGCCATTGCAATTTCTGTTTGCTCTCTGGTAGTGATAAACTCTGGGCGATTTTCTAACTATGTTTTTAGTGGAAAATCTTCTTTTGATTAAATGCTTTTAATTTATTTGGTTATTTTATTTATCACTTACTTATGTTTATTGAATGGGAAAGTCCAAATGGGTAATAGTAGTTCTTTTTCATCAGAGACCTGGGAATAAAAGGACCAATTAAAATAACATCAATTAAGAAATTATATAGCATGACGTGTAATTAACTAGAGAACATTTAAACAATAATACACAAATGCTGAGCAAAAATACAAATAATAACAATATCTTATTATGCAATAGAATATACATAAAACATTACATGCAGTGAACATAGGCATTATAGTACAGTTTGCAGGAGGAAAACCCTATAGAGGTTACTATATAGGGTGTTAATTTGGATAGTCATGAGTTGAATGCAGGTAGCTTCTATTGCCAAATTTATTGAAATAGTGTAAGCTTGGTTTAGTGTTTTAATGTTCAAATAGCAGCAATACTAAATACAGTTAAGCAAATCTTAACATTGTAAAATCATGCATTTAACTGGAATGGTGATGCATTTAAGGAGCAGCATGACGTGTCAGTTGCTGCGGACAGGGTTCTAACCTAATGTATACAGTAAGAGGTTAACACCCACCAAACATCCAGTACATTTGGCTCTGTGTATATGGCACTACTTTCATGGCATGGGCAACCTCTTATGCATAAAGACAGCTTTATCTATGCACTACAGAAAACAAGTAAAGGAAAATAAATCTAGGTTTGTAGAATGAAGTTGTGGGGAAAAAGTGCATGGAAATCACTTTCACTGCACCTTATGTGGACTGTGAACTGCTACATAAATCTCTGCACATCACCTTATGCTGATCCCATGAAGACAGTATACTAACATGCTTCATCTGATTTGTGGATGTACTCTTCAGTCTCTTAAGATGCAACCTGTGCCATTGTTAATGAGGTCATGGCTTCCACATCTGTTCAGGCTGTTGTGGTCTTTTCATAGATTGTAACTTGGTGCAGTGCATTAACAGACAATGACACTAATGGTTGGCTAAGAACTCTTTTGGGACACTTAAAGGATTATGTTGGATATTCAATAATGGTGAATTCATCAGTTATAACAATTCACTGATTCCAGCACTGGCTTGTCTATTATACTTATCTCAACTGCTCATCCTCTGACAGATGACTGCACAGGATCCATTTGGCTTATAAGGAGCATGATCTGCAGTAATGCCACAAGCTTTACATTTAGTACAGCTTTGTGGACATATGTGGCATGACCATGACAAAGCCATTTCTTTTCTCACTTATGTCTAAGAAACCACTTAGAGCATACAGTCATTTTTGTCAGTACATTTACTAATTTCTCGATGACCATGACTTGCCTTCTTACACACACACACACACACACACACACACACACACACACACACACACACACACACACACACACTCTTGAAGAAATGTGCATTACTCTCAAAATTATACAGTTTTAGAACCTTGAAATAATCAGCAAGCACCAGGAAGTTAATATTTCCTGAAAATATTTTTTGGGAAGATAAAAAGGCCCATTGGCTGCAGAATGTCATATGATTACTGGAGGGAAACATAGTTTATTAAGAACAAAGGAAGTCAATAATTCGTAAGCATATCTCACAACTGTACAGATTTTTGCAGAATGTCCAGATAGATTTTTTTACCTCATATTTTTGGTCCTTTTTTTATAAAATTGTGGTTTTCTGGCAAATTAGTGGAAAATCATTAAAGACTGAAGTTAGAAAATAATGACAAACAACTGAGTTTCATACTTTATACTCCTCAGAAAATTCATGCTAATGCAAAACCTGTTATTCTACCAACTTTCTAAGCTTTTAAGACCAATATTTAAAAATTGTCTCTATTTTTCAGCCTTTGACCAACTTTTATTTTTGTCTCTGTCCAGATTTCTTGCTCTAACAGGCTAAGAGGTATGTTCATATGTTATGCCTAAGTTGACTTCTTGTATCAGACAGAAAATAACCTATTGAGTTATTGAGGTCTACAGCTAACTTAGACAATCAGTATACATTGTAGAAGTCATGCATCATCTGCCAGTAAATATATGTCTAAGTCATATATTACTATATACTACAATATTTTAAAGACTCATGTCAGTTTACAATAGGTTTGGTTCCTTATGCATTGCAAAATATATGTTTGTGTTTCGTTAGCAACTTTTAAAATTAATTAGTGCTTCTTCAGCAGACAAAGTAAGTAATGAAAACAAATAAAACCTGTTCCAGAAAAGATGTGGAATTCCTCATGTTTTTTGTTTCTAAACAGAACAACTGATGCAATATTCTCTGACATGAATGGGAATGCTGTCTACGGTTTATTTTTCTATGTTCTAACACTACGTCATACAAGGTTTTATTATTCCAGTCCTCTACTCAGTATGCTAATGAAAGGAGTATTTGTATAATTGTGAATAATGCATGTTAGAATTGGCTTACAGTTTTATTTCTTCCCCAGAGGCCTTTTTAATTGCTTCAGTCTTCCCAAAGTTTGTCATTAATATTTAACACTTCTAGAGTAACTATTCAGCTACAAATCATGCAGACAAGGAGATAGAGTCCTTCTGTGAATTATTTTCTTCATAGTGCAATTTTTCTGACTGCTTTCTAAGTAATAATAAAGGAAAAGTTCATTGTCTGTACCAGCTCATGTTAGCTGGAGTGAATATGTAGCAAGAGTTGTAATACCATGCATGTCACAGCACTTTTGGCACACTAACATAAACTTAGTGCCATTAATTACATCTAACAGTTCTCAAGGCCAGCGTTGTTGTGGAGCATCAAAATATTCTGCATTTTGCTTCTGTTTTACTTTGGTGGAAAAAATAATGCATTTTCAAATATTTTGCAGTGCTATACAGCCATTACAGGATGGCATGATCGACAGACCACAATGCTTTGCCAGAGATGGTCTGCACCTGGCACCACTGGGATTCAGGTTACTGGCTAAAGCTCTTGCCTACCCTGTAGTGCCTTTTTTAGGCAAAGTTCAATGGACAAAACCACCACCATAACAGGTACAAGGATACAAAATCTGAAGGTAATGCTACTCAATCTAGAAGTCTAAACCTCAAAATGCACTCTCTCGAGGCACTCTTAAAAATGGAAAAAATTGGTATCTGTGCAGTAACTGAGACCTGGTTCAAGGCTCCAGATAGCATCCCTGCAATACCAGGCTAAAACTCTTGCCACACTTTTTGATCACCAAACCAGGACCGAAACACTAAAGGTGGAGGAGTGTCCATATTCACCAAGGATATTCACACCACCAGGATAGTTGTCCAACACAATGTGTCTGAAATTCTCCAAGAGCAAATAACACTAGGTAAGACTGTAATCCAAATTGTAGCTTGCTACAGATCCCCCACTGTGCCCCAAGATTCTCACTACACATTTCTAAACATACTGGAAAATATTAAGATACAACCAAATACTTTAATACTGGGTGATTTCAACTACCCTGATAACTGGGAAAACTCGTGTACCAACACCTTTGCCCAACGTTTCTTGGAATTCATAAATTCCAATGCCCTGGATCAACTAATCCATAGTCCCACCAGGGGCTCCAATATCCTAGACCTGGTCATTACCAACATGGGAAATCGATGCTCCACATCTATGGTTACCCTCTCATTGGTCAGGTCTTACCATAAGCTAATCACCCTTGACATCCACATCCCTCCACCACCCCCCAGTAAGGAAACCTCAATAAAAACTTCTCCAAAGCCAACGTCATGATACTCAAGTCAGAAGTGACAAACTTCATGACACCCATGCACACGGGAACTGGAAGTTCGACTGCTGAATCCTACACTAAGGCACTGTATGAGCACATCCACTTGTGCATGAATTGTGCCATCCCAAATAGAACCAAGACCCTCTCCTCCAAAAAAAGGAAACCGATCTGGTGGTCCCCTGCCTAAACAAACTTTACAACAAAAGGAAGAAACCGTCTCAGAAAAGAGGAAAATCCTGGGATGCAAAAAACTCCCTTACCAGCCTCAGTAACAAGCTGAGATCCCTCATAAAAACCTCCAAAGCTAGTTATGAAAATAAAATTGCCAAAAATTCCAAAGACAACCACTAGGCATTCTTATAGCTATGTCAAGAATCTAAATGGCAATGCTCAGATCTGCTCTGAGCTACAACAGAATGGCATTAAATATACTGATCCCAAGGATATTGCCAATATCCTGGCAGTGCCAACTTCACCCCCCTCTCACCCCCTAAAGGGCCCATCTCAATACCGAAAGCTTGCCAAATTCTGGTAATAATGGCCACACAGATAAAAAAACACACTCTCCAAAGCTAAGAATACAACATTCATGGGACCAGATGACATCCCAGGCTGTGTACTACATGAACTACAAAATGAACAGGCACCTCACCTAAGTGTCATGTTTAATCATAGCCTCACCTCAGGCTTCATGCCCACTGAGTGGCGCACAGCTACAGTTATCCCATCCCACAAGGGGGGATCCACTTTGGATCCTGGAAACTACTGCCCCATCAGACTGATGAGCCTGATCTGCAAGGCCATGGAACATATTATCATGGAACTTATAAACAAAGACATTGGCAACCTTGAAACACTGGACCCCACCAAGTTTGGGTTCGTGAAGGGATGATCTTGTCTCCAAAATCTGATTGACTTCTTCGAATCAGTCTTCAGAGCTGTGGACGAGGGTAAGGAAGCCCACACAGCCTATCTGTACCTTGCCAAGGCCCTCAACACCATCCACCACTCTGGAATCATCGATAAACTTGCTAAGCTGGGCATTAATCCCTACATCACTCGATGGGTTGCCAACTGGCTTACTGACAGAACCCACACTGTAAAAGTAGCCGACTCCAAATCCAGCTCCAGACAAGTGACAAGTAGAATACCTCAGGGTTCAGTCCTGGAACCGCTCAGTCCTGGGACTGCTCTTGTTTGGCATCTACTTCTCTGAAGTACAGGCCAACACTAAGGGACTCTGGCTAACAAGGTTCACAGATGACTGCAAACTGGGAGCCATTACTGAATACCCAAATGATGTGGATATTCTACAAAAGTGCCTTACAGAAATAGATGCTTGGTGCCAGAGCCATGGGCTCAAGCTCAATGCCAAGAAATGTATAGTTATCACCTTTGGGAAAAAAACATGTATCCATGAATTACCACATAGGTGGCAGTACACTAAACACCGAAAGTGTGATAAGAGACTTAGGGACACAGATGAACAGTAGTCTCACCTTCGATAACCACATCACCACAACAGACAGAAAATCCTTCTATGTGGCACACCTCATCACTAAGGGCTTTTCATCCAGAAAAAAGGAGGTCATTGTCCTACTGTACTCATCCCTCATTAGACCCATTATAGAATACAATGCCCTTTTGGTATGTACCTCTCAAGACATCTGCAACAACTGGAAAGGCGGCAGAAATACCTCACTAAAAGAATCACAGGCCTAAAGCAGATGCCCTATGCTGATCATCTAAAAAAACATCAGCTATACTCTGTCGCACATCTTCTACTCAGAGGTGATCTCTGCTTAATATACAAGGCCATGTCAAACCCAGAGCTGTTGGATATGCTACACTTAAAGAAATCCCAATCCCTCAGAGACACATGCTTTAGGGATCTATACCTTGTCATCACAAAGAACAAAACATGCTGGAGGGATCCTGACCCAGAGACTCCCCAGACTCTGAAATAGACTGTCCATACATGTCAAGCAGAGCGCCTCTTTGGCCCTCTTCAAAAGGAACCTTGACAATTGGATGGGAGATAAGAAATTCACCCCGGGATCATATCAGGCTCCCTGCTAGACACGGGTCCAGGAAAGTAAATATTTTGGGAAGAAATAAACAGGGAATTGCTATGACTAGGCTTGTATAGGCTCTAGGGCTGATAGCCTAGTGTCAGCCTATGAATCCATGTAGCTGTGTACATGGAATTCATTTGGAAGTCTCATTTCATTCAGTTTTGAACAACATAGTTACCTGAAGGTAACAAACATGCAACTACAAACAGGAATGCTTTTTCTCCCCATCCTATGTATCATATGTTTTATTCTGTAATGGTTCTTATCATCCTGATACCCTGATGATGCAAGAAGGCAATGCTTTTTTTTAGCTAAGAGCACTGTTGTAGGATATTGGCTTTAAAACAAAGCTTTATCTGCCTGCTGTAAACTGTTGTTTTGATGTTATAATGCAGTCATTCCTTACCTCTTCATATCTAATTGAAAGTAAAAAAGGAATTCATAATGATTTTTCCAAACTGTAAAAGTTGTTTGACATCTCTATTATATGACCCATTTGTGATATGCATAGCGAACAAGAATATAAATCTGGACACAAAAGAAGGCAGAAAGGATTACAGATTACTCTGAGCTATGGTATAGATGGTAGAGCACTGATGAGTTTGCCAGGGGCATATGCACTGGTGTTCACTGGTTTGTTCAAATCGTCAAAGTAAAAGTAAAATCAGAAACAAAAATATTACAGCATTTTTCTTATATACACTAATGAAGCCCCTTATGTTTGCTAAACATTATTTTTATTTTTATTTTAAATGTAACTCTTTCTTCAAAGATGTTTCATATAGAAAGTATATATGGCCACAAAATGGCTGTCCCATATTTTCCCAGCGACTAGTCATTGCAGTAGTTACTGCCCAATCATATCTGGTCAATTTTTTTCTTCTCCTCTCACCGAAGATGGATCACTGGTCACATGTGACTGCTGCGCACTGTTTTTGGGAGTTTCTCTCTTCTCCACTGTCATGTGACTGGGAAGATGATGTGGATGACATACCCAACAGGTGGAAGTTTAGGACTTGTGCAGGAAGTTGTTGTTGTGTCTTTCGGCTTTTCCCGGTTAGGGGTTGCCACAGCAGAACTCCGGTCCGCTAATGATTGGCAGTAGATTTTTACGTGCCGAGTTGCCAGCCCTGACGCACAATCTTCAATGAAGGTATGCCCATTCACGCATGTCTCCATACAGAAGACGCTCTAGCTGAGAATCGAACAGGACAACGTCTTACTGTGAGGTGACAACGCTACCACAGCACCACCACCACAGTACTGTGACTTGTGCAGGAAGTAAGTAAGATATTTCTTACTAAGTTGTGACCAATGATTGTTTCTGCATGCAACTATGTGTCAACCATTCATAGGTGAAACAAACAAACAAACAAACGCATACTCAGTTCAGCAGTGTAGAAGTTTAACTAGTCAACAAAGGAAACAGCTAAGTTTTTTTTCTGGTAATAATGGCATTGTTCTTCAACCTTCACCCTGTAGGTGTGTTTGTGTTTGCATGTGTGACTGCATACTCACCAATGCATGTGTATCTTATTTTTTGTTTCAGCAGCTTCTCTTGCTTGATTAAGTAATACAATAGTCTAATAGAGTCTGCTGGAACAGCTACCCAGATCCTTAAAAGACAATTAGGTCATACTTTTTAGGTAAAACGTGTTAGGTCTGCATAAAAGAAAAAAAATATGAGGTTATCTTTATGGCATTCAGAAAAAAGAGATAAAATATGAGAAAGCCCTACAATACTCATAAAAAGATGCATTCTTAGAATGAAAGTCCAGAAAAAAATCTGCTTACCATGACACTAAATTAATGCTAACATAGAAAATATATTTATAAATCTGCCATATTCACAGTAACTAAGTGAAAATCCAACCTCAAATGTACAATTCAAAAGCATGCATGCTAATTGAACAATTCAGTCAACATGCAAATTGTAAAAAAAAAACATATACCAATGAAAACAATTTCTGCCAATGAAGTACCATTGAGCAGCTGGACTTTCCACTGGTATATATTCTTTTTGTAACATATTTTATGTGGACAGTGAAAAATATAAGAAAAATGAAGAACTGGTCTACAAAACTCTGAACACTTGAGAGGTATGCATACTAGCAGTATGATAACCATAACTGCCAATTGCCTGAATAATTGCAGAAGGTCTGGGATTTTCCTCATATATCTGTACTGTTCCTACTAAAGTGTTTAAATCCCTAATGATTTCTCTCACTTAATAATGCCAAACATTGGAGTTCTCCTCCTGTTTTTCTGTAAAGAGCTGAGACCTAACTGACGCCATTAAAAAAAGAGAAGGAGAGAGAGATAGACACTGCCGATATACAGAGTAATATTAGTAGTCATTATACATATTCGCACTAATCACACCAAAACGCAGCCTTGGATCAATTCAGAGGCCAGTTGTGCTTATGTGTGGTAGCCTCTAATGAACTTATGCAAGTGAAGGAAAGATGAGTTTAAAATAAAAACTGGTATTGAGCATTTTATGCTAATTAGTTCTCTTCCCAGCTGCTTGCAATTCATAGTTCTCTTTGAAGTATTTCGGCACCACTGCAGAGTTGTAATAAAAGGCAAAATTGCACTTTTTCTATCTTCTTTACATTTGACAAAGATGTTTGCTGTTGCTGCCAGGCTGCTGAGCAAAAATTATTTGCATCCAACCGTGCCCACTGGCCAAGAATTTGAAGATACAGAAAAAGAATAACTCATCATAACTGTGACAATCAAGAAATCCTTGATAGATTTATAGTGGATAGGGATATTGTAAGGGCTCACATACAAGAATTTGGGAGATTCACAGCCTTCCTATACCTGTGGATACTAAGGTATGTATAGCCCTCACATAACTGCCAGGGGGACCTTCAGGAGACAGACTCTGGACACAATGGGTATATCTCAGGCTTCTGCTTTAAAATAGTTCAGCAGTTCCTTGACACACTCTTGGCACTTGTGGATCAGTGTATCTGTTTAACAGTGTCACTTAAATACCAAGCCAGAACTACAGGTGCCTTCTAAGGGATGGCATGTTTCTGAGGTGCTTGGTGCAGTGGATTGCACTCATGTTGCTATCATGGCCCCATCAGGACCAAGAGCTGAATAATACTGAAATAAGAAGGGCTACCATTCCATCAATTGCCAGGTAGTGTGTGATGCATGGGAGTGCATCACAAATGTGTCAGCCCAGCATCCTGGCAATGTACATGATTCAAATACCTGGCTGTCAGCCCAGCATCCTAGCAGTGCACATGATTCCAGTACCTGGCATATCAGTTCACTCTACCACCTCTTCCTGCATGGCAGGATGCCTCATGGTTATCTTGTTGGTAAGTGAAAATTTTTTATTGTAAATATTTAATTAGTTATTCTTTGGAGAATGTATTGCTTACTACTAAGTCACCTATCCCTTATTGTGTCACACCCCCTTTTCATTTATTTTCTTGTGTTTTCCTGATGATGCAGGCTATCCAGTTTAGCTTTTGTTAATGACACCTATTCATAACCATACAGGAAGTGCCCAAGAAAAGTACATCACCCTGTCCCAGACACAAATTGTCATTGAGAGAATGTCTGGCCTGTTAAAGCCCATTTCCTTTGCCTGAATGAGTGAGGGGGTGCCCTTCAGTTTGACACTGTTACTGCATGAAAGATGCTTACTGCATGTTGCATTCTGCACAACATAATCATGTGCTGGTCTGGTGGTAAAATGTCCCATGATGTCACTGCAGCTCCCTCGTATAGGTCCCACCATGACTGATGATAGTGTTTGTGGCTGGCTGACAGCAGAAGTCTAGGGACCCCACGAGGCAGATTCATGCATGGGATATGTCTGTGCAGGTAAAGAGGCTGTGTCTAGTCCACAATTGCGGACCATATCATTCAAGTTATTATTTCGCCATTATAAAAATACAGAGAGTATACCTGATGCATGCAGTGCTATGTGTGGGATATGGGGTGTGGTGTGTGGTGCATGGTCTACTGTCACTGTTCCTCCGACAGTCCCTCTTATCTTTAAACATTTTTTTTCTAAAGTACAGTAACTCATATGGTTTATATATTTATATATGTATATATATATATATATATATATCTATATATATATATATATATATATATATATATATATATATATATATATATATATATATATATATATATATATATATATATATATATACACATATATATATATACACATATATATATATATATATATATATATATATATATATATATATATATAGATATATATATAGGTTCCCTTTTTAATTTCGAAATACTGAAATCCCGAATTTCAGTATTTCAAAATTAAAATACCAAAGTCTGCAAATACCAGTAAACCAAAAGAGTGAAATTCAAAATCCTGAAGTACGTAGATTTTGAATTAGCTCTTCTGGTGTTGTGGTGTGCGAATGGTAATATGTGAGTTTGAGTATGTATGCATGTGTATGTCTGTTGGTTAGGGGCTTTAGTGTCTGTCAGTGTGTGTTTTGACTGTGATGTGTGTGTGTGAGGATGTGTATAATGTGTGGGAGTGAGTTGCTTGTGTGTGTCTGATTGTGCGATCTCGGAGTTAGTATATATATATATATAAGTAGGGGGGGGTGTAGGATATTATATTTCAGTTGGGGGAAGTGGTGTGTATGTGTTTGTGTGTGCTGAATCTGTAATATAGCATTGGGATTTTGAATTTCATGGATTTAGTTTCGGTGTTTGGTGTCTTCGGCTATGCAATTTGGAAATACTGAAATTCAGGATTTCAGTATTTTGCAATTACATAGTGAATCCATAGATATATATGTATATATATATATATATATATATATATATATATATATATATATATATATATATATATATATATATATATATATATATATATATATATATATATATTGTTTATTATTATATATAGTAAGAGTCACACTTGACTTGTTCTCTGAGATTTATACAGTGAATGGAACTGGCAGCATGTAAGGAATATATAAATTTTGTACTGTATTGCATCATGTGTTTTGTTTAGGGACTGCAGTTGAATATGCATGTACTGCTTCTGCTGGATTGCCATCGCAATTGATAATTGCTACTGCACTACGTGACTGAATAGCTTGAAGAAATTCTATGTATTTAAGCATTTACTGGTGCTGTACTCCATCTAACAGTTTTCATGAGGTGGTAAGTACACAGGAAAAGAAAACTGTATCGCATTTCTTTTTTCATGCAGTAATGTTTCTGAACTTTTTCCTAATAAATAAGAAATACTTTTCAGTTCTCTTCTGAGATACTGCAATTCAGGTTAGTTAATTCTATCCTCAACCCGAACCCTTATGTCATCACAGTTAAGGTCAGTCATGATTTGTGCAGTGTGAAGGGTGAAGTGGTGGCAGTGCTAACGGCAGGATGACTGTCAATAGTGTAATCATTATTTTCCATTGTGTGTTTGGCTCTTAATAGTGTTTGTATTTCATACTGCTGCTCCCAACTCCATTTTTTGAAATTGTTTTAAAATTATCTTTAATGTAACTGTAAGCAGTAGTATTACTCTGTTAAAACTCACACCGCCAAATAGGCCCTTAATATTGTTGCACACTGCAGCCTGCATTTTACCCCACTCTCTTTCATTTTTTTTTCTGTTGTTGTAAGCATTAACATTACTCAAGTCAAATATATGCTGCTGAAATGGTTCTTAGTACTGATCTTCATTGCATTCTGCAGTTTTCATTCCCTGCTTCCCTCTTGTATAGATAGAATGATAGATAGATATTTTTTTAACATTTCCTTTAACTTTAACCAGTGATATTAATGTACTAAAACACATGCTGGTGAACTGGCATGTGATATTTTCAGTACCTGCATTGCCAATCCTGAGTTATAGTAGGACAGATGTCCTATAGTAGGACGATGTCACCTAAGGATAAGGTGGCTGATTGTGGTATAATTGTGAAGACGCCGACTTGCTGTGATGGCATGACTTACTAGATGCAGGTGATTCTACAGATACGGGTCTCACAGTGCTGCATGAAAGAGACATCAGAGAGAGTTTCTGCTATGTGTAGATGAAAGGTAATGAGACCTGCTTGACTTTGGTTGTGTTATACCTCAACACTTTGTTCAGTACTTTTCTAAGAAGTACATGGTGTTCATTGTGTTATGCCTCTACATGTCAAGACAGCACCCCATCCTTGTCCCCATCCACCAGTGATTCCTACTTGAGTCTGGTATGTCCTGACTAGAGTATGCAAGGAGGCAGAGACAGGTTGTGTATGTGCCATCATACTGCACATGAGTATGACCATGGCATCATCCTCACTCTCTGCTATTTCCATGTAATGGCAGCAATCCTCATGTACACCCTGCACTCCTCTGGCCATCTCTATCTAATTAACTGTAAGAATAGACTGGGCCTGATCCATTTCATGTGACATTTGCTGTTGGGCAACCAATGTTTTTCATGTTTCTAGCGGTAGCTGTGACATGTGCCTGCTCTTGGCATCCCCCTTTTTCAAGTCATTACAAGGGACACTGCTACATCTGAGATTGTGATGTCCTCCATAAAGTGTTTTTGAGGTTTAGGAAACACTGGTGTTTATGAACATGTAATTTTATGTCTTCATTTCCTTTTCTTTGTCATCCTGTGTTACTTCCTACAGAGTTATGTACCTGCTGTGGGGTGTGAGATCCTGCCATTATGCTTGGCAGCTGTGTACCAATGTCAACAGGATATCTCATAAATAGAACTGTCATGTTATCATCAACAACCATTCTACTCTTGACATATTCCAGCTGAGCTGGTACACAAGAACTGTGGGTCTATATTACATTGTATTAAAACCTCCTCAGTGAATGCCTTTCACCGACCACAAAACAGTGAAATCTAACTCCCACGAATGGCCATTTCAGCAAATTTTTTCCTAGGGGGATAAACGCTTGGCTATCATTTGGAATTTGCCATTTTCCCCACTGTAGTGTGATCTCAGACTTGACCTATTTAGTTTGGGGGTGTGGGGGGTGCAGCCCCCATATTGGGGGTGTAGGGGCTAAGGCCCGCACTTTGAAGAGTTTGAAAGTTTGTCTGTTTTTTGGTTGGCCAAGTGATTTTTTCCCCTAGGAAAAAAAAATGAAACGGATGTTCGAGGAAGTTGGATTTCATGGTCAGCGAAAAGGCATTCGCTGAAGAGGTTTTTCGACAACATAATATAGACCTAAGAACTGCTTGTTTATGCTACTGACCCAATTAAGGATTAATTTCTGGCATTATTATTGAGACCTTGAAGGACAGTAATGAATGCTGTGTAGTAAGATGAGGAGAATACTTATAATGCACACTTAGTTCACTTTCATGATGAGCAGAAATGGAGGGTGCACCTGTTGACAGGAAATGACATGTGTTACATGAAAACAGTTAAACTCTATTGTCATCTTCATTATGTGAAAGTGTCATGATGCATGCACTAACTTTCCTGAATGGATGTCTGTGGGTGCTGCTGAGGTGGGCAATTGCCAGTGTCCACACCACCTCTGATTATGCCTATGCCATTCTCATCAGTGTTGTAGTCATGTCCTCATATGGAGAGGAGGTATTCGTCATTGGGTGTTAAATGGATACATGTTGGATGTCCCCACTGGTATTGCTCTGGCCAACTGCATTCTGCCTTGCCTTTGCTCTGGCACATCCCACGTATTGATGGCCCTTTTCTTGTACTGTGTCAATGTGCAGTTCCTCCCCAAAAGCATTTATATCCATAACCACCTGATTCCACACCTTTGCTCTCTTAGATTGTTTTGGACCCCCATTTTCAAAAAAGCAACTTGCCATATTTCCTGATGGTCTGCATGAGAATGTGGCTGTTCAGAGGGCTGAAAGTGCCTTTCATCTTTCTTGATCCCTACTGCTGCATTATGCAGGAGTACCCCTAGTAAAGCTTAATTTACAGAAAAGAAACACACTCATCACACCAGCAGCAAAGCAGTGAATGCATCATTGCATTCTTTACATCTAAGTCCCTTTCCAAATAATGCTTAGGACACCAATAAAAATGAAGCCTGAAACCT